>NW_027183729.1:0-89742 GCF_041296385.1 Aphelocoma coerulescens | reverse complement strand
ATTTGTGGGGGATTTGGGTAATTTTGGGGGGACTTGGGGAATTTTGGAGTGATTTTTGGGGGGATTTGGGGGGTTTTGGGGGGATTTTGGGGGTTCCGGGGGGGATTTGGGGGAGGAACTGGGAGGGGACTGGGAAGACCCAAACGGCCCCCAGTGCTCCCAGTCCCCTCCCAGTTCCCCCAATCCCCTCCCAGTGCGTCCCATTCCCTCCCAGTCCCTCCCAGTGCATTCCAGTCTCTCCCAGTTCCACCCAATCCCCTCCCAGTCCCTCCCAGTTCCCCCCCAATCCTCCCCCAATCCCCTCCCAATCCCATCCCAGTCCCCCCCAATCCCCTCCCAGTCCACCCCAGTCCCTCCCAGTTCCCCCCAATCCCTTCCCAGTCCCTCCCAGTTCCCCCCCAATCCCCCTCCCAATCCCCCCCATCCCCTCCCAGTTCCCCCCAATCCCCTCCCAGTGCGTCCCAGTCCCTCCCAGTCCTTCCCAGTCCCCTCCCAGTCTGCTCCCAATCCCATCCCAGTCCCTCCCAGTTCCCCCCAATCCCCTCCCAGTCCCTCTCAGTCCCTCCCAGTCCCCCCCCAATCCCTCCCAATCCCCCCCCATCCCCTCCCAGTCCCTCCCAGTTCCCCCCAATCCCATCCCAGTGCGTCCCATTCCTCCCAGTCCTTCCCAGTCCCCTCCCAGTCCCTCCCATTTCCCTCCCAGTCCCTCCCAGTCCCCCCCAAACCCCTCCCGGTCCCTCCCAGTCCCCCCCCAATCCCTCCCAGTCCCGCCCCTCCCCCCCCCCCCCCCTCACCCACTCGCCGCTGTCCCCCCCCGCCGGGGTGGGGGAGGGGCGGGGCGCTGCCGCCGGCGGTGGGGGAGGGGCTGGGGGTGGGGGAGGGGCTTGAGGGGAGGGGGCGTCGCCGGCCGCCCCTCCCCCCCCCGCGCTGACGATGGACACGGCCGTGACGCGCCCGTACAGGTCCAGGGCCACGAAGGCGTTCTGTGACGTCACAGAGAAGGGAGGAGTGACGTCAGAGGAGAGGAGGGGGCGGGGCGTGAGGTCTCGGCCCCGCCCACATCGCCCACCCGGAAGTGGTTTGGGAAAGGGGGAGGAAATGACGTCACAGGGGTGGGGGATGAGGTTGTGGGGGCCGGGTGATGTCATTTCCGTTGGGGGGGTGTGACAGGAAGTGACGTCACGGGGTTAGCTCAAAGCCCCGCCCTCCACAGGAAGTGATGTCAGGGAGCCCGATGAAGCCACACTCCCCCATTTCCCAACAGGAAGTGACGTCCACAGGGCGCTGTGACATCACCGCGACTCCCGAATTGCCCCCGAAGCGATCCTGTGACGTCATCGCCACCAATGACGTCATTACCCGCTACCAAATCAGCCGGAAGTGACGTCACTGACACCAATGACGTCACAACCCCAACCTTAAGCAAGCAGGAAGTGACATCACTGACACCAATGACATCAAAAAACCCTCCCAAACCGACAGGAAGTGACGTCACACACCGTGACATCACCACCGAGCCCCGCCCCCCAACAGGAAATGAGATCACAACCCCCCCCCTCCCTCCCCCAGGACAGGAAGTGACATCACAGCCACGCCCACAACATCACCGCCGACCCCTGCCTGGACAGGAAATGACATCAGCAATGCCTGTGACGTCATCTCCTTGCCCCTCCCACACAGGAAGTGACATCAGAGCCGCAGGGGCGTGACCAGGAGCCCCCAAAACCCCATTTTTTCCTCTCAAAACTCCTTTTTTTTTGCTTTTTTTTGCCCCAAATCCCCGTTTTTTTGCCCCCAAATCCCGTTTTTTTGCCCCAAACTCCCCTCCCAGGACCCCCCAGGGTCCCGTTGCCCCCCCAGGAGCCCCCGGCCCTACCTTGGCCACGCCGGTGGCCGCCGGCCCCATGTCCTGCCCGTCCACCACCAGGTGCATGGAGTCGTCCGGCCCCCGCCGGATGCCCAGGCGGTTCCCCACCTGAGGGACCCCAAAATACCCCAAATTCACCCCAAATTCAGCCCCAAATTCACCCTCAAAATCAGCCCAAAATCAGCCCCAAATTCATTTCAAAATCAGCCCCAAATTCACCCCAAATTCACCCCAAAATCAGCCCCAAATTCATTTCAAAATCGGCCCCAAATCCACCCCAAATTCACCCCAAATTCACCCCCAAATCAGCCCAAATTCATTTCAAAATCAGCCCCAAATTCACCCCAAAATCAGCCCAAATTCACCCCAAAAATCAGCCCAAAATTGGCCCCAAATTCACCCCAAAATCCATCCCCAGGCGGTTCCCCACCTGAGGGACCCCAAAACGGCCCAAATTCAGCCCAAAATCACCCCAAAATCAGCCCCAAATTCACCCCAAAATCAGCCCCAGGTGGTTCCCCACCTGAGAGACCCCAAAATGGCCCAAATTCACCCCCAAATCAGCCAAAATCAGCCCCAAATTCACCCCAAAATCAGCCCAAAATCAGCCCCCAAATTCACCCCCAAAATCAAGCCCCAAAATCAGCCCCAAATTCATTTCAAAATCGGCCCCAAATCCACCCCAAATTCACCCCAAAATCACCCCAAATTCACCCCACAATCACCCCAAAATCAGCACCAAATTCATTTCAAAATCAGCCAAAATTCACCCCAAAATTGGCCCCCAAATTCACCCCAAATTCACCCCAAAATCAGCCCCAGGCGGTTCCCCACCTGAGAGACCCCAAAATACCCCCAAATTCACCCCAAAATCAGCCCAAATTCACCCCAAAATCAGCCCAAATTCACCCCAAAATCAGCCCCAAATTCACCCCAAAATCAGCCAAAATTCACCCCAAAATCGGCCCCAAATTCACCCCAAATTCACCCCAAAATCAGGCCCCAGGCGGTTCCCCACCTGAGAGACCCCAAAATACCCCCAAATTCACCCCAAAATCAGCCCAAATTCACCCCAAAATCAGCCCAAATTCACCCCAAAATCAGCCCCAAATTCACCCCAAATTCCCCCAACCACCCCCCCCACAAACCCCCTTTAGGCCCCTCCCAGCCCCCTTTACGCCCCTTCCAGGACCCTTCTAGGACCCCAAACCCCCCCTAAACCCCCTTTAGGCCCCTTCCAGGACCCTTCTAGGACCCAAACCCCCCCCTAAACCCCCTTTACGCCCCTTCCAGGACCCTTCTAGGACCCCAAACCCCCCCCAAACCCCCTTTAGGCCCCCTTCCAGGACCCTTTTAGGACCCAAAACCCCCCCCAAAATCCCCCCAAACCCCCTTTAAGCCCCTCCCATCCCCCTTTAAGCCCCTCCCAGCCCCCTTTAGGCCCCTTCCAGGACCCTTCTAGGACCCAAACCCCCCCTAAACCCCCTTTAAGCCCCTCCAGGACCCTTTAAGCCCCTCCCCGCCCCCTTTAAGCCCCTCCCAGCCCCCTTTAGGCCCCTTCCAGGACCCTTCTAGGACCCCAAACCCCCCCCCCAACCCCCCTTTTACGCCCCTTCCAGGACCCTTCTAGGACCCAAAATTCCCCCTAAAACCCCCTTTAGGCCTCTCCCAGCCCCCTTTAGGCCCCTCCCAGCCCCCTTTAGGCCCCTTCCAGGACCCTTCTAGGACCCAAAACCCCCCCCTAAACCCCCTTTAGGCTCCTCCCAGCACCCTTTTAGGCCCCTTCCAGGACCCTTCTAGGACCCAAATCCCCCCTAAACCCCCTTTAAGCCCCTTCCAGCCCCCTTTAGGCCCCTTCCAGGACCCTTCTAGGACCCAAAACCCCCCCCAAAACCCCCTTTAGGCCCCTTCCATGACCCTTTAGGCCCCTTCCAGGACCCTTCTAGGACCCCAAAACCCCCCAAAACCCCCTTTAGGCCCCTTCCAGGACCCTTCTAGGACCCCAAAACCCCCAAAACCCCCCTTTACGCCCCTTCCAGGACCCTTCTAGGACCCAACCCCCCCCTAAACCCCCTTTAGGCCCCTTCCAGGACCCTTCTAGGACCCAACCCCCCCCCCCTAAACCCCCCTTTAGGCCCCTTCCAGGACCCTTCTAGGACCCAAAATCCCCCCTAAACCCCCTTTAAGCCCCTCCCAGGACCCTTTAAGCCCGTCCCCCGCCCCCTTTAAGCCCCCTCCCAGCCCCCTTTAGGCCCCTTCCAGGACCCTTCTAGGACCCCAAACCCCCCCCCCAACCCCCCTTTTACGCCCCTTCCAGGACCCTTCTAGGACCCAAAATTCCCCCTAAACCCCCTTTAGGCCTCTCCCAGCCCCCTTTAGGCCCCTCCCAGCCCCCTTTACGCCCCTTCCAGGACCCTTCTAGGACCCAAAACCCCCCAAAATCCCCCCAACCCCCCCCAAAACCCCCTATTAAGCCCCTCCCAGGACCCTTTAAGCCCCTCCCATCCCCCTTTAAGCCCCTCCCCGCCCCCTTTACGCCCCTTCCAGGACCCTTCTAGGACCCCAAAACCCCCCCCAAAACCCCCTTTAGGCCCCTTCCATGACCCTTTAAGCCCCTCCCAGGACCCTTCTAGGACCCCAAACCCCCCCAACCCCCCTTTTACGCCCCTTCCAGGACCCTTTAGGCCCCTTCCATGACCCTTTAAGCCCCTCCCAGGACCCTTCTAGGACCCCAAACCCCCCCAAAAACCCCCCTTTTACGCCCCTTCCAGGACCCTGGAAGCCCCCCACTCACGGCGAGCCGCTCCAGGCTGACGCCGTAGTTGTGGCGGGCGGGGGTCCCGTTGTGCCGAACCTCGGCGCCGCTGACGGCCCAGGTGGGGGGCGCGGGCAGGTCCCAGCAGCGTCGGGGGGCAGCGCCGGGGGGCCGGGGGGGCCCTGCCCGGGGGGGCAGCGCGGTCAGACCCACCCGGAGAGAGCCCGCCCAGCGCTCGTCCAGAGCCTCGATGCGCACCTGGCACAGGTGAGACGGGCACGGGTGAGACGGGCACGGGTGAGGGGGGGGGACACACCTGGCACAGGTATGGACACACCTGGGGGGCACTGAGCACACCTGGCACAGGTACAGGACACACCTGGGGGGCACTGAGCACACCTGGCACAGGTACGGACACACCTGGCACAGGTACAGACCCACCCGGAGAGAGCCCGCCCAGCGCTCGTCCAGAGCCTCGATGCGCACCTGGCACAGGTGAGACGGGCACGGGTGAGGGGGGGGGACACACCTGGCACAGGTATGGACACACCTGGGGGGCACTGAGCGCACCTGGCACAGGTACAGGACACACCTGGGGGGCACTGAGCACACCCTGGCACAGGTACAGGGCACACCTGGCACAGGCACAGACCCACCCGGAGAGAGCCCGCCCAGCGCTCGTCCAGAGCCTCGATGCGCACCTGGCACAGGTGAGGACGGGCACGGGTGAGACGGGCACGGGTGAGGGGGGGGACACACCTGGCACAGGTACGGACACACCTGGGGGGCACTGAGCACACCTGGCACAGGTACAGGACACACCTGGGGGGCATGAGCACACCTGGCACAGGTACAGGGCACACCTGGCACAGGCACAGACCCACCCCGGAGAGAGCCCGCCCAGCGCTCGTCCAGAGCCTCGATGCGCACCTGGCACAGGTGAGACGGGCACGGGTGAGACGGGCACGGGGTGAGGGGGGGGACACACCTGGCACAGGTATGGACACACCTGAGGGGCACTGAGCGCACCTGGCACAGGTACAGGGCACACCTGGCACAGGTGAGACGGGCACTGAGCACACCTGGCACAGGTACAGGGCACACCTGGCACAGGTACAGCCACACCTGGCACAGGTACAGACCCACCCGGAGAGAGCCCGCCCAGCGCTCGTCCAGGGCCTCGATGCGCACCTGGCACAGGTGAGACGGGCACGGGTGAGACGGGCACGGGTGAGGGGGGGGGACACACCTGGCACAGGTATGGACACACCTGAGGGGCACTGAGCGCACCTGGCACAGGTACAGGGCACACCTGGCACAGGTGAGACGGGCACTGAGCACACCTGGCACAGGTACAGGGCACACCTGGCACAGGTACAGCCACACCTGGCACAGGTACAGACCCACCCGGAGAGAGCCCGCCCAGCGCTCGTCCAGGGCCTCGATGCGCACCTGGCACAGGTGAGACGGGCACGGGTGAGACGGGCACGGGTGAGGGGGGGGACACACCTGGCACAGGTACGGATACACCTGAGGGGCACTGAGCGCACCTGGCACAGGTACAGGGCACACCTGGCACAGGTGAGACGGGCACTGAGCACACCTGGCACAGGTACAGCGCACCTGGCACAGGTACAGGGCACACCTGGCACAGGTACAGCGCACCTGGCACAGGTACAGGGCACACCTGGCACAGGCACAGACCCACCCGGAGAGAGCCCGCCCAGCACTCGTCCAGGGCCTCGATGCGCACCTAGGCACAGGTGAGACAGGCACGGGTGAGACGGGCACTGAGCGCACCTGCACAGGTACAGATACACCTGGCACAGGTACGGACACACCTGGCACAGGCACAGGGCACACCTGGCACAGGCACAGGGCACACCTGGCACAGGTACGGACACACCTGGCACAGGCACAGGGCACACCTGGCACAGGTGAGACAGGCACGGGTGAGACGGGCACTGAGCGCACCTGGCACAGGTACGGACACACCTGGCACAGGTACAGCCACACCTGGCACAGGTGAGACGGGCACTGACACACCTGGCACAGGTCCAGGGCACACCTGGCACAGGGTGAGACGGGCACTGAGCACACCTGGCACAGGCACAGCCACACCTGGCACAGGTACAGGGCACACCTGGCACAGGTACGGACACACCTGAGGGGCACTGAGCACACCTGGCACAGGTACAGGCCACACCTAGCACAGGTACAGGGCACACCTGGCACAGGTACGGACACACCTGGCACAGGTACAGCCACACCTGAGGGGGCACTGAGCGCACCTGGCACAGGCACAGCCACACCTGGCACAGGTACAGACCCACCCGGAGAGAGCCCGCCCAGCGCTCGTCCCAGAGCCTCGATGCGCACCCTGGCACAGGGTGGAGACGGGCACTGAGCGCACCTGGCACAGCTACAGGGCACACCTGACACAGGTACAGCCACACCTGGCACAGGTACGGACACACCTGGCACAGGTGAGACGGGCACTGAGCGCACCTGGCACAGGTACAGGGCACACCTGGGGGGCACTGAGCACACCTGGCACAGGTACAGACACACCTGGCACAGGTGAGACGGGCACAGGGGCACACCTGGCACAGGTACAGGGCACACCTGGCACAGGTACGGACACACCTGGCACAGGTACAGGGCACACCTGGGGGGCACTGAGCACACCTGGCACAGGTACAGACACACCTGGCACAGGTGAGGACGGGCACAGGGCACACCTGGCACAGGTACAGGGCACACCTGGCACAGGTACAGGCACACCTGGCACAGGTACAGGGCACACCTGGCACAGCCACACCTGGCACAGGTGAGACGGGCACTGAGCACACCTGGCACAGGTCCAGGGCACACCTGGCACAGGTACAGGGCACACCTGGCACAGCCACACCTGGCACAGGTGAGACGGGCACTGAGCACACCTGGCACAGGTCCAGGGCACACCTGGCACAGGTACAGGGCACACCTGGCACAGCCACACCTGGCACAGGTGAGACGGGCACTGAGCACACCTGGCACAGGTACGGACACACCTGGCACAGGTAGAGAGCACACCTGGCACAGGCACAGGGCACACCTGGCACAGGTGAGACGGGCACTGAGCGCACCTGGCACAGGTACGGACACACCTGGCACAGGTACGGACACACCTGGCACAGGTACAGCCACACCTGGCACAGGCACAGGGCACACCTGGCACAGGTACAGGGCACACCTGGCACAGTACGGACACACCTGGCACAGGTACAGCCACACCTGGCACAGGCACAGGGCACACCTGGCACAGGTACAGACCCACCCGGAGAGAGCCCGCCCAGCGCTCGTCCAGAGCCTCGATGCGCACCTGGCACAGGTGAGACGGGCACGGGTGAGATGGGCACAGGTGAGAGGGGCACTGAGCGCACCTGGCACAGGTACAGATACACCTGGCACAGGTACAGATACACCTGGCACAGGTGAGACAGGCACAGGGCACACCTGGCACAGGTACAGGGCACACCTGGCACAGGTGAGACGGGGCACTGACACACCTGGCACAGGTACAGGGCACACCTGGCACAGGTGAGACGGGCACTGAGCGCACCTGGCACAGGTACAGCCACACCTGGCACAGGCACAGCCACACCTGGCACAGGTACAGGGCACACCTGGCACAGGTTACGGGACACACCTGAGGGGCACTGAGCACACCTGGCACAGGTACAGCCACACCTAGCACAGGTACAGGGCACACCTGGCACAGGTACGGACACACCTGGCACAGGCACAGGGCACACCTTGCACAGGTACAGGGGCACACCTGGCACAGCCACACCTGGCACAGGTGAGACGGGCACAGGGCACACCTGGCACAGGCACAGGGCACACCTGGCACAGAGACAGGGCACACCTGAGGGGCACTGAGCACACCTGGCACAGGTACAGGGCACACCTGGCACAGGCACAGGGCACACCTGGCACAAGTACAACACACCTGGCACAGGGACAGGGCACACCTGGCACAGGTACAGCCACACCTGGCACAGGCACAGGGCACACCTGGCACAGGTACGGACACACCTGGCACAGGCACAGGGCACACCTGGCACAGGTGAGACGGGCACGGAGCGCACCTGGCACAGGTACAGCCACACCTGGCACAGGCACAGCCACACCTGGCACAGGTACAGGGCACACCTGGCACAGGTACGGACACACCTGAGGGGCACTGAGCACACCTGGCACAGGTACAGCCACACCTAGCACAGGTACAGGGCACACCTGGCACAGGTACGGACACACCTGGCACAGGCACAGGGCACACCTTGCACAGGTACAGGGCACACCTGGCACAGCCACACCTGGCACAGGTGAGACGGGCACAGGGCACACCTGGCACAGGCACAGGGCACACCTGGCACAGAGACAGGGCACACCTGAGGGGCACTGAGCACACCTGGCACAGGTACAGGGCACACCTGGCACAGGCACAGGGCACACCTGGCACAAGTACAACACACCTGGCACAGGGACAGGGCACACCTGGCACAGGTACAGCCACACCTGGCACAGGCACAGGGCACACCTGGCACAGGTACGGACACACCTGGCACAGGCACAGGGCACACCTGGCACAGGTGAGACGGGCACGGAGCGCACCTGGCACAGGTACAGAGCACACCTGGTGGGCACTGAGCGCGACTGGCACAGGTGAGATGGGCACTGAGCACACCTGGCACAGGTACAGGGCACACCTGGCACAGGCACAGATACACCTGGCACAGGGACAGGGCACACCTGGCACAGGTACGGACACACCTGGCACAGGCACAGGGCACACCTGGCACAGGTACGGACACACCTGGCACAGGCACAGGGCACACCTGGCACAGGTGAGACGGGCATGGAGCGCACCTGGCACAGGTACAGAGCACACCTGGTGGGCACTGAGCGCGACTGGCACAGGTGAGATGGGCACTGAGCACACCTGGCACAGGTACAGGGCACACCTGGCACAGGCACAGATACACCTGGCACAGGGACAGGGCACACCTGGCACAGGTACGGACACACCTGGCACAGGCACAGGGCACACCTGGCACAGGTACAGGGCACACCTGGCACAGGTACAGCCACACCTGGCACAGGTACAGGGCACACCTGGCACAGGTACAGGGCACACCTGGCACAGGTACAGACCCACCCGGAGAGAGCCCGCCCAGCGCTCGTCCAGAGCCTCGATGCGCACCTGGCACAGGTGAGACGGGCACGGGTGAGACGGGCACTGAGCGCACCTGGCACAGGTACGGACACACCTGGCACAGGTGAGACGGGCACTGAGCGCACCTGGCACAGGTACAGAGCACACCTGGTGGGCACTGAGCGCACCTGGCACAGGTACAGCCACACCTGGCACAGGGACAGCCATACCTGGCACAGGCACAGCCACACCTGGCACAGGTACAGGGCACACCTGGCACAGGTGAGACGGGCACTGAGCGCACCTGGCACAGGTACAGGGCACACCTGGGGGGCACTGAGCACACCTGGCACAGGTACAGACACACCTGGCACAGGTGAGACGGGCACAGGGCACACCTGGCACAGGCACAGGGCACACCTGGCACAGGTACAGGCACACCTGGCACAGGTACAGGGCACACCTGGCACAGCCACACCTGGCACAGGTGAGACGGGCACTGAGCACACCTGGCACAGGTCCAGGGCACACCTGGCACAGGTACAGGGCACACCTGGCACAGGTACAGCCCCACCTGGCACAGGTGAGACGGGCACTGAGCGCACCTGGCACAGGCACAGCCACACCTGGCACAGAGACAGGGCACACCTGAGGGGCACTGAGCACACCTGGCACAGGTACAGGGCACACCTGGCACAGGTACGGACACACCTGGCACAGGTACAGGGCACACCTGGCACAGGCACAGGGCACACCTGGCACAGGCACAGGGCACACCTGGCACAAGCCCAGCCCCACCTGGGCATGGGCGTGGCCTAACCCCACCCTCACCCCCCGTCCCCCCCCCATTTCTGGGCGTGGCCAATGGGCGCGGCCCCCCCTTTAACCCCACCCCCTCCGGGCCCCGCCCACCTCGGCCACGCCCATTCTCTTAAAGCGACAGCGTCCCCCGTTAACACCCATCCCCCCGCCCCCCCCAGGTGACCACGCCCCTTTGTGGGCGTGTCCCGCTGGCCCCGCCCACCTCGAAGAGCTCTCCTGGCCGCAGGTGGGAGCGGCTGAAGACCAGCCCGTGGCAGTAGCCGGCCACGCGCGCGGCCCCCAGGCCCTCGGCCCCCAGGGCCACGTTCTGGCCACAGCGGCCGTGGAAGCGCTGGCACGGCCCGGGGGCTGCGGGGGGGGGAGGGGAAGAGGTCAGTGGGGTGGGAGGGGGAGGGGGAGTGGGGTGGGGGAGGGGGGAGGGGGAGGGAGGGGCAGTGGGGTTGGAGGGGGGAGGGGGGAGTGGTCAGTGGGGTGGGGGGAGGGGGCAGGGGGGTCAGGGGGAGGGGTAGGGGTCAGTGGGGCGGGGGGGGGAGGGGGGAGTGGTCCGTGGGGTGGGGGAGGGGCAGGGGGAAGGGGGAAGGGGGAAGGGGGAAGGGGGAGGGGGCAGTGGTCAGTGGGGTGGGAGGGGAGGGGCAGGGGGGCAGGGGGAGGGGGCAGGGGGGTCGGGGGGGAGTGGTCAGTGGGGTTGGGGGGAGGGGGCAGAGGTCAGTGGGGGCAGCAGGGGGAGGGGCAGGGGTCAGTGGGGTGGGGGGGAGGGGCAGGGGGAAGGGGGAAGGGGGAAGGGGGAGTGGTCAGTGGGACGGTGGGAGAGGGGGCAGGGGGGGGCGGGGGAGTGGGGGAGGGGTCAGTGGGGCGGGGGGGAGGGGGCAGGGTGGGCAGGGGGAGGGGTCGGGGGGGAGGGGTCAGTGGGGATGATGATGGGCGAGGGAACAGGAAGGTGACACCTCCCAGTCCCTCCCAGTCCCTCCCAGTTCATCCCAGTCCCTCCCAGTTCCCCCCAGTCCCCTCCCAGTCCCTCCCAGTTCCCTCCCAGTCCCCTCCCAGTCTCTCCCAGCCCTTCCCAGTCCCCCCCAATCCCCTCCCAGTCCCTCCCACTCCCCCCCCAATCCCCTTCCAGTTCATCCCAGTCCCTCCCAGCCCTTCCCAGTCCCTCCCAGTTGCCCCCAATCCCATCCCAGTCACTCCCAGTCCCCTCCCACTCCCCTCCCAATCCCTCCCAGTCCCTCCCAGTCCCTCCCAATCCCCTCCCAGTCCCCCCAATCCCCCCCAATCCCCTCCCAGTCCCTCCCAATCCCCCCCAATCCCCTCCCAGTCCCTCCCAGTCCCCTCCCAATCCCCTCCCAGTCCCTCCCAGTCCCCTCCCAATCCCCTCCCAGTCCCTCCCAGTCCCCCCCAATCCCCTCCCAGTCCCTCCCAGTCCCTCCCAGTGCTCACCGGGCGAGGGGGGCGGGGCTTTCTCCGGGGCCGCTCCGGGGGCCAGGCTGTTGTCGGCCGGGCCGGTGGCGCCGGTCAGCGACACCTGGACACACTGACCATAGAGATCCACCACGGCGTACACCTCTGCGGACAGCGGGGTCACCGGGGGTCACCGGGGGGTCACCGGGGGTCACCGGGGGTCATCGAGGGGTCACCGGGGGTCACCGGGGGGTCACCTCGGGGTCACCGGGGGGTCACCGGGGGTCACCAGGGGTCACAACAGGGGTCACCGGGGGTCACCGGGGGTCACCGGGGGTCACCTCGGGGTCACCGGGGGGTCACCGGGGGTCACCTCGGGGTCACCGGGGGTCACCGGGGGTCACCGGGGGTCATCGAGGGGTCACCGGGGGTCACCGGGGGGTCACCTCGGGGTCACCGGGGGGTCACCGGGGGTCACCGGGGGGTCACCGGGGGTCACCGGGGGTCACAACAGGGGTCACCGGGGGGTCATCGTGGGGTCACCATGGGGTCACCTCGGGGTCAGCCCAGGGACACCCCAGGGACACCCCAGGGACACCTCTGGGGACAGCGGGGTCACCGGGGGTCACCAGGGGTCACCGGGGGTCACCGGGGGGTCACCGGGGGTCATCGTGGGGTCACCGGGGGTCACCGGGGGTCACCACGGGGTCAGCCCAGGGACACCCCAGGGACACCTCTGGGGACAGCGGGGTCACCGGGGGTCACCGGGGGTCACCGGGGGGTCATCGTGGGGTCACCATGGGGTCAGCACGGGGTCACAACAGGGACACCCCAGGGACACCCCAGGGACACCCCAGGGACACCTCTGCGGAGAGCGGGGTCATTGTGGGGTCACCGGGGGTCACCGAGGGGTCACCATTGGGTCACCACAGGGTCAGCCCAGGGACACCCCAAGGACACCCCAGGGACACCTCTGGGGACAGCGGGGTCACCGTGGGGTCACCAGGGGGTCACCACGGGGTCACCTCGGGGTCAGCTTAGGGACACCCCAGGGACACCCCAGGGACACCCCAGGGACACCTCTGTGGTCAGCGGGGTCACCGTGGGGTCACCTCGGGGTCCCTGTGGGGTCACTCCAGGGACACCCCGATGTCCCCGATGTCCCCAATCCCCCTGATCCCCCTGGACGTCCCCGATGATGTCCCCAATGTCCCCAATGTCCCCAATCCCCCTGGATGTCCCCAATGTCCCCAATGTCCCCAATGTCCCCAATCCCCCTGATCCCCCTGGACGTCCCCGATGATGTCCCCAATGTCCCCAATCCCCCTGGATGTCCCCAATGTCCCCAATGTCCCCAATCCCCCTGATCTCCCTGGACGTCCCCGATGTCCCCAATGTCCCCCTGATCCCCTGGGACGTCCCCGATGATGTCCCCAATCCCCCTGATCTCCCTGGATGTCCCCAATCCCCCTGGACGTCCCTGATGTCCCCAATCCCCCCGATGTCCCCAATCCCCCTGATCCCCCTGGATGTCCCCGATGTCCCCAATCCCGCTGATCCCCCTGATCCCCCTGGATGTCCCCAATCCCCCCGATGTCCCCAATCCCCCTGATCCCCCTGGATGTCCCCAATCCCCCCGATGTCCCCAATCCCCCTGATCCCCCTGATCCCCCTGGATGTCCCCAATCCCCCCCGATGTCCCCGATGTCCCCAATCCCCCCCGATGTCCCCGATGTCCCCGATCCCCCTGGACGTCCCCGCTGATGTCCCCGTACCTGGGGGCAGCCCCGAGCAGGCCACGCCCTGGTCGGCGCCGTCGATGAAGTAGCGCAGGTCCCCTCCCCCCGTGCGCATCATCCCGATCCGCGCCCCCGTGCCCAGCGCGTCCAGGTCACAGCCGTAGTTGTTCCGCATGGTGTTCCCGTCCTGCATGATGGCCGTGCCGCTGCGGGGACACCGAGGGCACGTTGGGGACACTGGGGATGCTGGGGACACTGGGGGTATTGGGGACACTGGGGACATTGGGGACATTGGGGATATTGGGGGGATATTGTGTTCCTGTCCTGCATGATGGCCGTGCCGCTGCGGGGACACCGAGGGGACGTTGGGGACACTGGGGATGCTGGGGACACTGGGGGTATTGGGGACATTGGGGATACTGCGGACATTGGGGACATTGGGGATATTGGGGACACTGGGGATATTGGGGACATTGGGGATACTGGGGATATTGGGGACACTGGGGACACCGAGGGGACATTGGGGGTATTGGGGACACTGGGGACACTGGGGGTATTGGGGGGATATTGTGTTCCCGTCCTGCATGATGGCCGTGCCGCTGCGGGGACACCGAGGGCACGTTGGGGACACTGGGGATACTGGGGACACTGGGGACACGGGGGGTATTGGGGACATTGGGGACATTGGGGATATTAGGGACATTGGGGGTATTGGGGGCACTGGGTACATCGGGGACATTGGGGACACTGGGGATATTGGGGATATTGGGGACATTGGGGGTATTGGGGGTATTGGGGACACTGGGGACACTGGGGACATTGGGGACACTGGGGACACTGGGGACACTGGGGATATTGGGGACATTGGGGACATTGGGGACATTGGGGGTATTGGGGATACTGGGGATATTGGGGACATTGGGGACATTGGGGGGACATTGGGGACATTGGGGACATTGGGGATACTGGGGACACTGGGGATATTGGAGGCATTGGGGGTATTGGGGATATTGGGGACACTGGGGACACTGGGGGTATTGGGGATATTGCGGACATTGGGGGACATTGGGGACATTGGGGACACCCAGGTGACATTGGGGACATTGGGGACATTGGGGACATTGGGGACATGGGGGGTATTGCGGACACCAAGGGGACATTGGGGGTATTGGGGACATTGGGGGGACACTGGGGGTATTGGGGGGATATTGTGTTCCCGTCCTGCATGATGGCCGTGCCGCTGCGGGGACACCGAGGGGACATTGGGGACACTGGGGATACTGGGGATATTGGGGACATTGGGGACATTGGGGGTATTGGGGGTATTGGGGACATTGGGGGTATTTGGGATACTGGGGACACTGGGGGAGTTGGGGACACTGGGGGGACATCGGGGACACTGGGGGTATTGGGGACATTGGGGACATTGGGGACTCTGGGGACACTGGGGGTTTTGGGGACATTGGGGTATTGGGGACATTTGGGACATTGGGGCGACATTGGGAGTATTGGGGATACTGGGGGGACACTGGGGACACTGGGGACATTGGGGACATTGGGGACACTGTGGGGACAGCGGGGACATTGGGGGTATTGGGGACATTGGGGACATTGGGGACATTGGGGACACTGGTGACACCGAGGGGACTTGGGGATATTGGGGACACTGGGGATATTGGGGATACTGGTGATACTGGGGATACTGGGGACATTGGGGGTATTGGGGACACTGGGGATATTGGGGACATTGGGTGGCAGCGGGACAGGGACATTGGGGACATTGGGGACACCATGGGGACAGGTCACAGCCGTAGTTGTTCCGCATGGTGTTCCCGTCCTGCATGATGGCCGTGCCGCTGCGGGGACACCGAGGGCACGCTGGGGACACTGGGGATACTGGGGACACTGGGGGTATTGGGGACACTGGGGATACTGGGGACATTGGGGACACTGGGGATATTGGGGACACTGGGGACATTGGGGACATTGGGGGGACACTGGGGGTATTGGGGGGATATTGTGTTCCCATCCTGCATGATGGCCGTGCTGCTGCGGGGACACCGAGGGGACATTGGGGACGCTGGGGACACTGGGGACACTGGGGGTATTGGGGACATTGGGGGTATTGGGGATACTGGGGACACTGGGGACACTGGGGACATCGGGGACATTGGGGTATTGGGGACACTGGGGGGACATTGGGGACACTGGGAACACCGAGGGGACATTGGGGATATTGGGGATATTGGGGACACTGGGGACACTGGGGACATTGGGGGGACACTGGGGGTATTGGGGGGATATTGTGTTCCCGTCCTGCATGATGGCCGTGCCGCTGCGGGGACACCGAGGGGACATTGGGGACACTGGGGATACTGGGGACACTGGGGGTATTGGGGACATTGGGGATACTGGGGACATTGGGGACATTGGGGGTATTGGGGACATTGGGGACATTGGGGACATTGGGGGGACACTGGGGATATTGGGGGGATATTGTGTTCCCGTCCTGCATGATGGCCGTGCCGCTGCGGGGACACCGAGGGGACATTGGGGACATTGGGGATACTGGGGACACTGGGGACACTGGGGATACTGGGGACACTGGGGACACGGGGGGTATTGGGGACATTGGGGACATTGGGGATACTGGGGATACTGGGGACATTGGGGACACGGGGGGTATTGGGGATATTGGGGACATTGGGGATATTGGGGACATTGGGGACACTGGGGGGACATTGGGGACATTGGGGATACTGGGGACACTGGGGGTATTGGGGGGATATTGTGTTCCCATCCTGCATGATGGCCGTGCCGCTGCGGGGACACCGAGGGGACATTGGGGACACTGGGGATACTGGGGACATTGGGGACACGGGGGGTATTGGGGACATTGGGGACATTGGGGGGACATTGGGGACATTGGGGATACTGGGGGGACATTGGGGGTACTGGGGGTATTGGGGATACTGGGGATACTGGGGATATTGGGGACATTGGGGACATTGGGGGTATTGGGGACACCCAGGGGACATTGGGGACATTGGGGGTATTGGGGTTATTGGGGACACTGGGGGTACTGGGGATATTGGGGACACTGGGGGACATTGGGGACACCCAGGGGACATTGGGGACATTGGGGACACTGGGGGACATTGCGGGTATTGGGGACACTGGGGACATTGGGGGTATTGGGGTATTGGGGACATTGGGGACACTGGGGGGACATTGGGGACACTGGGGGACACTGGGGACACTGGGGACACCAAGGGGACATTGGGGGTATTGGGGACATTGGGGGGACACTGGGGGTATTGGGGACACTGGGGACACGGGGGATATTGGGGGGATATTGTGTTCCCGTCCTGCATGATGGCCGTGCCGCTGCGGGGACACCGAGGGGACACTGGGGACACTGGGGACACTGGGGACACTGGGGGTATTGGGGACATTGGGGGTATTTGGGATACTGGGGACACTGGGGGAGTTGGGGACACTGGGGGGACATCGGGGACACTGGGGGTATTGGGGACATTGGGGACTCTGGGGACATTGGGGGTTTTGGGGACATTGGGGTATTGGGGACATTTGGGACATTGGGGCGACATTGGGAGTATTGGGGATACTGGGGGGACACTGGGGACACTGGGGACATTGGGGACATTGGGGGTATTGGGGGCACTGGGAACACTGGGGACATTGGGGGGACAGCGGGGACACCACAGGTCCCAAAGATCCCAAAATGTCCCCAAAAGTCCCCAAATGTCCCCGAAGGTCCCTAAAGGTCCCAAAATGTCCCAAAACGCCCCCAAATGTCCCCAAACATTCCCAAAGGTCCCCAAATGTCCCCAAAAGTCCCCAAATGTCCCCAAATGTCCCCAAATGTCCCCAAACATCCCCAAATGTCCAAAAGTCCCCAAATGTCCCCGAAGGTCCCCAAAATGTCCCAAAATGCCCCCAAACGCCCCCAAACGTCCCCAAACATCCCCAAAGGTCCCCAAAAATCCCCAAAGGTCCCCAAATGTCCCCAACATCCCCAGACATCCCCAAAGGGCCCCAAATGTCCCCAAACGTTCCCAAACATCCCCAAATGTCCCAAAATGTCCCGAAACGTCCCCAAAATGCCACCTGAGCATCCAGGTGTCGTAGTCGATGTCCGTCATGGTGTTGGGGAACTCCAGGTCCTCGGGGCGGATGGCGGTGACACCTGGGGGGGACACGGGGACACCCCGGTGACCCCAAAGGGTCCCAAATGGCAACAAATGGCCCCAAATGGCCCCAAAATGGGCACAAATGGCACCAAAATGGCACCAAAATGGCACCAAATGGTCCCAAATGGCACCAAATGGCACCAAAATGGCACCAAAATGGCACCAAACGGCACCAAATGGTCCCAAATGGCCCCAAAATGGCCCCAAATGGCCCCAAAATGGCACCAAATGGGCACAAATGGCCCCAAAATGGGCCCAAATGGCCCCAAAATGGCACCAAAATGGCACCAAACGGCACCAAATGGCACCAAAATGGCCCCAAAATGGCACCAAATGGGCACAAATAGCCCCAAAATGGGCACAAATGGCCCCAAAATGGCACCAAAATGGCACCAAATGGGCACAAATGGCACCAAATGCCCCCAAAATGGCACCAAATGGGCACAAATGGCACCAAATGCCCCCAAAATGGCCCAAAATGGCACCAAATGGAGCCAAAATGGCCCCAAATGGCACCAAAATGGCACCAAATGGCACCAAATGGCACCAAATGGCCCCAAAATATCCCAAAATGGCACCAAATGACCCCAAATGGTTCCAAAGGGCCCCAAATGGCACCAAAATGGCACCAAAATGGCCCCAAATGGCCCCAAATGGTCCCAAATGGCCCCAAAATGGCACCAAATGGCCCCAAAATGGCCCGAAATGGCACCAAATGGGCACAAATGGCCCCAAAATGTCCCAAAATGACCCCAAAAAGCCCTCAAATGGTCTCAAAATACCCCAAAATGGCGGCTAATGGCCCCAAAATGGCCCGAAAATGGCACCAAAAGGTCCCAAAATGGCCCCAAATGGCACCAAAATGGCCCCAAATGGCCCCAAATGGGCACAAATGGCACCAAAATGGCACCAAAATGGCACCAAATGGCCCCAAAATGGCACCAAAATGGCCCCAAATGGCACCAAATGGCCCCAAAATGGGCACAAACGGCCCCAAAATGGCCCCAAATGGGCACAAATGGCCCCAAAATGGCACCAAATGGCACCAAATGCCCCCAAAATGGTCACAAAATGGTCACAAATGGCACCAAATGGCATCAAATGGCCCCAAAATATCCCAAAATGGCACCAAATGACCCCAAATGGTTCCTAAGCGCCCCAAATGGCCCCAAATGGCAGCAAATGGTCCCAAAATATCCCAAAATGGCACCAAAATGGCACCGAATGACCTCAAATGGTTCCAAAGGGCCCCAAATGGCACCAAATGGTCCCAAAAGGCACCAAATGGTCCCAAAATACCCCAAAATGGCCCCAAAATGGCCCCAAATGGTCCCAAATGGCACCAAATGGCACCAAATGGAACCAAAAGGTCCCAAATGGTCCCAAAATGGCACCAAAATGGCCCCAAACGGTCCCAAAATGGCCCCAAATGGCCCCAAATGGCCCCAAAATGGCACCAAATGGAGCCAAAATGGCCCCAAAATGGTCACAAATGGCCCCAAATGGCACCAAATGGCCCCAAAATGGCACCAAATGACCCCAAATGGTTCTAAAGGGCCCCAAATGGAACCAAATGGCCCCAAAATGGCCCCAAAATGGCAGCAAATGGCAGCAAATGGCAACAAATGGCACAAAAATGGCCCCAAAATGGCCCTAAATGGTCACAAATGGTCCCAAAATGGCCCCAAATGGGCACAAATGGCAACAAATGGCACCAAAATGGCACCAAAAGGTCCCAAAATGGCACCAAATGGCACCAAATGCCCCCAAAATGGCCCCAAATTTGCCCCAAATTTGCCCCAAATGGCCCCAAAATGGCCCCCAATGGCCACAAAATGTCCCCAAAATTTCCCCAAAGAGTTCCCAAAATGGTCCCAAATGTCCCCAAAAAGTCCCAAAATGCCCCAAAATGCCCCAAAATGCCCCCAAATGCCCCCAAAATTGCCCCGTGCCCCCTCACCGGCCTCGATGGAGCCCGACCAGCGATCCACCATCTTCTGGATGACGATCTCGAACAGCTCCCCGTCCCGCAGGGCCCTGCAGAGCACCCCAAAAACGGGGAGGGACCCCAAAATCGGTGAGGAGACCCCGAAATCAGCGGGGAGACCCCAAAAACGGGGAGGGACCCCAAAATCGGTGAGGAGACCCCGAAATCAGCGGGGAGACCCCAAAAACCGGGGAGGGACCCCAAAATCGGCGAGGAGACCCCAAAAACCGGGAAAGAACCCCAAAAACCGGGGAGGGACCCCAAAATCGGTGAGGAGACCCCAAAAACTGGGGAGGGACCCCGAAATCGGCGAGGAGACCCCAAAAACCGGGGAGGGACCCCAAAAACCGGGGACGGACCCCAAAATCGGCGAGGAGACCCCAAAAACTGGGGAGGGACCCCAAAATCGGTGAGGAGACCCCGAAATCAGCGGGGAGACCCCAAAAACCGGGGAGCGACCCCAAAATCGGTGAGGAGACCCCGAAATCAGCGGGGAGACCCCAAAAACCGGGGAGGGACCCCGAAATCGGCGAGGAGACCCCAAAAACCGGGGAGGGACCCCAAAAACCGGGGACGGACCCCAAAATCGGCGAGGAGACCCCAAAAACTGGGGAGGGACCCCAAAATCGGTGAGGAGACCCCGAAATCAGCGGGGAGACCCCAAAAACCGGGGAGCGACCCCAAAATCGGTGAGGAGACCCCGAAATCAGCGGGGAGACCCCAAAAACCGGGGAGGGACCCCAAAATCGGCGAGGAGACCCCAAAAACCGGGAAAGAACCCCAAAAACCGGGGAGGGACCCCAAAATCGGTGAGGAGACCCCAAAAACTGGGGAGGGACCCCGAAATCGGCGAGGAGACCCCAAAAACCGGGGAGGGACCCCAAAAACCGGGGACGGACCCCAAAATCGGCGAGGAGACCCCAAAAACTGGGGAGGGACCCCAAAAACCGGGGAGGGACCCCAAAATCAGCGGGGAGACCCCAAAAACCGGGGAGGGACCCCAAAATCGGCGAGGAGACCCCAAAAACCGGGAAAGGACCCCAAAAACCGGGGAGGGACCCCGCAATCGGCGAGGAGACCCCAAAAACCGGGGAGGGACCCCGAAATCGGCGAGGAGACCCCAAAAACTGGGAAAGGACCCCAAAAACCGGGGAGGGACCCCGAAATCGGTGAGGAGACCCCAAAAACTGGGAAAGGACCCCAAAAACCGGGGAGGGACCCCGAAATCAGCGGGGAGACCCCAAAAACTGGGGAGGGACCCCGAAATCGGCGAGGAGACCCCAAAAACCGGGGAGGGACCCCAAAAACCGGGGAGGGACCCCGAAATCAGCGAGGAGACCCCAAAAACCAGGGAGGGACCCCGAAATCGGTGAGGAGACCCCAAAAACTGGGGAGGGACCCCGAAATTGGTGAGGAGACCCCAAAAACTGGGAAAGGACCCCAAAAACCGGGGAGGGACCCCAAAAACCGGGGAGCGACCCCAAAATCGGCGAGGAGACCCCAAAATCAGCGGGGAGACCCCAAAAAGTGGGAAAGGACCCCAAAATCGGTGAGGAGACCCCAAAACCCGGGAAAGAACCCCAAAAACCGGGGAGGGACCGCGAAATCGGCGAGGAGACCCCAAAATCAGCAGGGAGACCCCAAAAACCGGGGAGGGACCCCGAAATCGGCGAGGAGACCCCAAAAAGTGGGAAAGGACCCCAAAAACCAGGGAGGGACCCCAAAAACCGGGGAGGGACCCCGAAATCAGCGAGGAGACCCCAAAAACGGGGGAGGGACCCCAAAATTGGTGAGGAGACCCCAAAAACCAGGGAGGGACCCCAAAAACCGGGGAGGGACCCCGAAATCGGTGAGGAGATCCCAAAAACCGGGAAAGGACCCCAAAATCAGCGGGGAGACCCCAAAAATGGGGAAAGGACCCCAAAATCGGCGAGGAGACCCCAAAAACCGGGGAGGGACCCCAAAATCGGTGAGGAGACCCCAAAAACTGGGAAAGGACCCCAAAATCGGTGAGGAGACCCCAAAAATGGGGAAAGGACCCCAAAATCAGCAGGGAGACCCCAAAAACTGGGAAAGGACCCCAAAATCGGTGAGGAGACCCCGAAAATGGGGAAAGGACCCCGAAATCAGAGGGGAGACCCCAAAAACCGGGAAAGGACCCCAAAATCAGCAGGGAGACCCTGAAATAAGCGAGGAGACCCCAAAAACGGCGAAAGGACCCCAAAAATGAGGAAAGGACCCCAAAATCGGTGAAGAGACCCCGAAATTGGGACACCCCAAAACAGGGCAGATTTTTGGGGGGATTCTTTGGGATTTCGGGGCGTTTTTTGGGATTTCGCCATTCCCACGCGGATTTTTGGGGGATTTTGGGGGTTTTTTGGGGATTTTGCGACTCCTGGGTGGATTTTTTGGGGGACTTTTTTGGGATTTCGGGGGTTTTTTTGGGATTTCGCCATTCCCACGTGAAGTTTTTGGAGGATTTTTTTGGGATTTTGGGGTTTTTTTGGGATTTCGCACTTCCTGGGCGAATTTTTGGGGGGTTTTTTTGGGATTTTGGGTTTTTTTCAGGATTTCCAAATTCCTGGGGGGATGTTTTGGGGGATTTTTTGGGGGATTTTTTGGGGATTCGGGGTTTTTTGGGATCCGGGGGGGCTCGGGGTGGGTTTGGAGTTGGTTTTGGGGTTTTTTAGCAGGGTTTTTTTTGGGATTTCGCCATTCCCACGCGGATTTTTTTGGGGGATTTTTTCGGGATTTTGGGGGTTTTTTGGGGATTTTGCGACTCCTGGGTGGATTTTTTGGGGGACTTTTTTGGGATTGCGGGGGTTTTTTTTGGGATTTCGCCATTCCCACACAGATTTTTTGGGGGGATTTTTTGGGATTTGGGGTTTTTTTGGGATTTCGGGGTTTTTCCAGGATTTCACCATTCCCGGGCGGATTTTTTGGGGGATTTTTTTGGGATTCGGGGTTTTTTTTTGGGATCTGGGGGGGCTCGGGGTTGGGTTGGGGTTGGTTTTGGGGTATTTCAGTGGATTTTTTTTGGGATTTCGCGCTTCCCAGGCAGATTTTTTGGGGGATTTTTTGGGATTCGGGGTTTTTTTGGGATTTTTGCGCTTCCCGTGCGGATTTTTTGGGGGATTTTTTTGGGATTCGGGATTTTTTCGGGCTCCTGACCGGTTGGAGATGACGATGGCGGCGTTGAACTCGGAGCGGCAGTTCTGGCGCAGCCCCGGGGGGGTTTTGGGGTATTTTAGCGGGGATTTTTCGGGATTTCGCGACTCCCGGGCGGATTTTTTTGGGGATTTTTTTGGGGATTTTTTGGGGGATTTTTTTGGGGATTTTTTTGGGATTCGGGATTTTTTCGGGCTCCTGACCGGTTGGAGATGACGATGGCGGCGTTGAACTCGGAGCGGCCGCTCTGGCGCAGCCCCGGGGGGGTTTGGGGTTGGGTTTGGGGTATTTTAGCGGGGATTTTTCGGGATTTCGCGACTCCCGGGCGGATTTTTTTGGGGATTTTTTTGGGGATTTTTTGGGGGATTTTTTGGGGGATTTTTTTGGGGATTTTTTTGGGATTCAGGGGTTTTTTCGGGCTCCTGACCGGTTGGAGATGACGATGGCGTCGTTGAACTCGGAGCGGCCGCTCTGGTGCAGCCCCGGGGGGGTTTGGGGTTGGGTTTGGGGGATTTTAGCGGGGATTTTTCGGGATTTCACGACTCCCAGGCGGATTTTTTTGGGGATTTTTTTGGGATTCGGGATTTTTCGGGCTCCTGACCGGTTGGAGATGACGATGGCATCGTTGAACTCGGAGCGGCAGTTCTGGCGCAGCCCCGGGGGGTTTGGGGTTGGGTTTGGGGTATTTTAGCGGGGATTTTTTGGGATTTCACCATTCCCAGGCGGATTTTTTTGGGGATTTTTTTGGGATTCGGGATTTTTTCGGGCTCCTGACCGGTTGGAGATGACGATGGCGTCGTTGAACTCGGAGCGGCCGCTCTGGCGCAGCCCCGAGGGGTTTGGGGTTGGGTTTGGGGTATTTTAGTGGGGTTTTTTTGGGATTTCGGGGTTTTTTTGGGATTTTGCGCTTCCCGGGCGGATTTTTTTGGGGATTTTTTTGGGATTGGGGGTTTTTTCGGGCTCCTGACCGGTTGGAGATGACGATGGCGGCGTTGAACTCGGAGCGGCAGTTCTGGCGCAGCCCCGGGGGGGTTTTGGGGTATTTTAGCGGGGTTTTTTCGGGATTTCGCGACTCCCGGGCGGATTTTTTTGGGGATTTTTTGGGGGATTTTTTGGGGGATTTTTTTGGGGATTTTTTTGGGATTGGGGTTTTTTCGGGCTCCTGACCGGTTGGAGATGACGATGGCGGCGTTGAACTCGGAGCGGCCGCTCTGGCGCAGCCCCGGGGGGGGTTTTGGGTTGGGTTTGGGGTTGGTTTGGGGTTGGTTTTGGGGGATTTTAGCGGGGATTTTTCGGGATTTCACGACTCCCAGGCGGATTTTTTTGGGGATTTTTTTGGGATTCGGGATTTTTTCGGGCTCCTGACCGGTTGGAGATGACGATGGCGGCGTTGAACTCGGAGCGGCCGCTCTGGCGCAGCCCCGGGGGGGTTTGGGGTTGGGTTTGGGGTATTTTAGCGGGGATTTTTTGGGATTTCACCATTCCCAGGCGGATTTTTTTGGGGATTTTTTTGGGATTCGGGATTTTTTCGGGCTCCTGACCGGTTGGAGATGACGATGGCGTCGTTGAACTCGGAGCGGCAGTTCTGGCGCAGCGCCGTGCGGCCGCCGTTGGTGATGACGGCGTTGGCCCCGTGCAGCCGGTGGAAGCGGAGGTCGCTCGGGGACCCCCCCGGCGAGGAGCTCTCGGGGCTCTCCCCGGCGCTGTCCCCGTCAGAGCCGTCCCCGAGCAGCGCCGGCACCTCTGGGCACGCACACGGAGAGGGGGGAGGGGGAGCCTTGGGGACGGCCGGCACGGACACAGGTGGCCCCAGGTGGCCCCGAGTGGCCTCAAGTGGCCTCAAGTGGCCCCAAGTGGCCTCGAGTGGTTTTTGATGTCCCCAAAAGAACAAATCCCCCCACCAAGGTCCCCCCCCCCGATGTCTTCAAAGTGTCCCCAATGTCCCCAAAAACCCCACTGACTCCAAAAACCCAATGACCCCAATCCCCTCAATGTCCCCAAAAACCCCAATGACCTCAAAAACCCAATGACCCCAATCCCCTCAATGTCCCCAAATACCCCAATGACCCCAATCCCCTCAGTGTCCCCAACACCCCCGATGTCCTCAATGCCACCCCAATGTCCCCAATGATCCCGACGTCCCCAATCCCTGACAGCCCCGATGTCCCCAACACCCCACTGACCCCACTGACCCCAGTGTCCCCAATGTCCCCAATGTCCCCAAAGTCTCTGACACCCCCAATGTCCCCAAAGTCCCCAATGTCCCCAATCCCCCTGGCACCCCCAATGTCCCCAAGACCCCAGAATCCCCAATGACCCCAATCCTCTGAATGTCCCCAATGTCCCTGATGTCCCCAACACCCGACACCCCCAATGTCCCCAACATCCCCAATGTCCCCAATGCCCCCAACACCCCAATGTCCCCAAAGTCCCCAATGACCCCAATCCCTGCAAGGTCCCCAATCCCCCTGACATCCCCAATGTCCCCAACACCCCACTGACCCCAATGTCCCCAATGTCCCCAATGACCCCAATCCCCAACATCCCCAATGTCCCCAATGTCCCCAAGGTCTCTGACACCCCCAATGTCCCCAAAGTCCCCAGAATCCCCAATGACCCCAATCCCCTCAATGTCCCCAACACCCCACTGACCCCAGTGTCCCCAACACCCCTGACACCCCCAATGTTCCCAATATCCCCAAAGTCCCCAATGTCCCCAATCCCTTCAATGTCCCCAATCCCCAATACCCCCAATGTCCCCAACACCCCACTGACCCCAATGTCCCCAAAGTCCCCAACACCCCCAATGACCCCAATGACCCCAATCCCTTCAACGTCCCCAATCCCTCTGACATCCCCAACGTCCCCAACGTCCCCAACGTCCCCAATGTCCCCAACCCCCCTGACACCCCTGACACCCCCCAACACCCCCAATGACCCCAACCCCCCTGACACCCCCCGACGTCCCCGAGGTCCCCAATGACCCCAACCCCCTTGACACCCCCCTGACACCCCCCGAGGTCCCCGCTGTCACCCACCTCCCTCATCCACGATGGTGGCCTGGGCCACCTGCCCGTACAGGTCCTGGACAACCTGACCCCAATGTCCCCAAGGCCCCCAATCCCTTCAATGTCCCCAATGTCCCCAACACCCCAAAGTCCCCAATGTCCCCAATCCCTTCAATGTCCCCAATGTCCCCAACACCCCCAATGTCCCCAACACCCCACTGACCCCAAAGTCCCCAACACCCCCAATGACCCCAATCCCTTCAACGTCCCCAATCCCTCTGACATCCCCAACGTCCCCAACGTCCCCAACGTCCCCAATGTCCCCAACCCCCCTGACACCCCCCAACGTCCCCGACATCCCCAATGACCCCAACCCCCCTGACACCCCCAACGTCCCCAACGTCCCCAATGTCCCCAATGACCCCAACCCCCCTGACACCCCCCGAGGTCCCCGCTGTCACCCACCTCCCTCATCCACGATGGTGGCCTGGGCCGCCTGCCCGTACAGGTCCACCACGGCGTAGACGTTGGGGGGGACGTTCCAGGCCGCGGG
Source organism: Aphelocoma coerulescens (assembly GCF_041296385.1). NCBI lineage: Eukaryota > Metazoa > Chordata > Aves > Passeriformes > Corvidae > Aphelocoma > Aphelocoma coerulescens. The sequence goes on along the minus strand of NW_027183729.1, from coordinate 63,034 downwards.
GCCCTGCGGGGCCCCGTTGACGAAGAAGTGCAGGGTCCCGTCGTCCCTGCGCACCACCCCCACCGTGTCCCCCGCCTGCGGGGACAGCGTCACCGGGGTCGGGGCCACCGCCGCGTCCCCGCCGCGGCCCCCCGCCGCGCCCCCCGCCGCCCCCACCCCACCTTGAGGCGGTCGAGGTTGTGGCCGTACTCGTCCAGCACGGTGGTGCCGTTGTGCATGACCCCGTTGCCGGTCATCATCCACGTGCCTGAGCGGGGAGGAGGGGGATGTTGGGGACGTTGGGGGACATCGGGGATGTCGGGGGACATTGGGGACGTTGGGGACATCAGGGGGGTCGGGGACATTGGGGGTGCTGGGGACATTGGGGACATCAGGGGGGTCGGGGACATTGGGGACATCCAGAGGATATTGAGGACATTGGGGACATCAGGGGGGTCGGGGACAGGTCGGGGACATTGGGGACATCAGGGGGGTCTGGGACAATTGGGGGTGTTGGGGACATTGGGGTCAGTGGGGGACATCAGGGGGTTTGGGGATGTTGGGGACATCCAGGGGACATTGGGAACATTGAGGACATCAGGGGGACATTGGGAACATCAGGGGGACATTGGGGACATCAGGGGGGTCGGGGACAATTGGGGGTGCTGGGGACATTGGGGTCAGTGGGGGACATGAGGGGGTTCGGGGACGTTGGGGACATCCAGAGGATATTGGGGACATCGGGGACAGTGGGGACATCAGGGGGATCAGGAACATTGGGGACATCAGGGGATATTGGGGACATTGGGGTCAGTGGGGACATGAAGAGGTTTGGGGACATTGGGGACATCCAGGGGATATTGAGGACACTGGGGACATCAAGGGGATCGGGGACATTGGGGTCAGTGGGGACATCAGGGGGTTCGGGGACGTCGGGGACATCCAGGGGATATTGGGGACATCAGGGGGACATTGGGGACCCTGAGGTGACTCTGAGGTGACCCTGGGGACCCTTCGGTGACCCTGAGGACCCTGAGGTGACATTGGGGACTCTGGGGTGACGCTGGGGACCCTGAGGTGACATTGGGGACCATGAGGTGACCATGGGGTGACATTGGGGACCCTTTGGTGACCCTGGGGACCCTGAGGTGACCCTGAGGTGACATTGGTGACCCTGAGGTGACCCTGAGGTGACATTGGGGACCCTGAGGTGACCATGGGGTGACCCTGGGGTGACCCTGGGGACCCTGAGGTGACCCTGGGGACCCTTCAGTGACCCTTCAGTGACCCTGAGGTGACCCTGGGGACCCTGAGGTGACCCTGGGGACACACCTGAGTGGGGTTGGCTGTGCTGGGGTTGGGATGGTGACCCTGAGGTGACCCTGAGGTGACACTGGGGACCCTGGGGTGACCCTGAGGTGACCATGGGGTGATCCTGAGGTGACAATGGGGACCCTGAGGTGACCCTGGGGTGACCCTGAGGTGACCCTGAGGTGACACTGGGGACCCTGAGGTGACCCTGGGGACCCTTCAGTGACCCTTCAGTGACCCTGAGGTGACCCTGGGGACACACCTGAGTGGGGTTGGCTGTGCTGGGGTTGGGATGGTGACCCTGAGGTGACCATGGGGTGACCCTGGGGTGACACTGGGGACCCTTCGGTGACCCTGGGGACCCTGAGGTGACATTGGGGACCCTGAGGTGACCATGGGGTGACCCTGGGGTGACCCTGGGGACCCTTCGGTGACCCTGGGGTGACCCTGGGGTGACATTGGTGATCCTGAGGTGACCATGGGGTGATCCTGAGGTGACAATGGGGACCCTGAGGTGACGCTGGGGTGACCCTGAGGTGACACTGGGGACCCTGGGGTGACCCTGAGGTGACCATGGGGTGATCCTGAGGTGACAATGGGGACCCTGAGGTGACGCTGGGGTGACCCTGAGGTGACCCTGAGGTGACACTGGGGACCCTGAGGTGACCCTGGGGACACACCTGAGTGGGGTTGGCTGTGCTGGGGTTGGGATGGTGACCCTGAGGTGACCCTGAGGTGACCCTGGGGTGACACTGGGGACCCTTCGGTGACCCTGGGGACCCTGAGGTGACATTGGGGACCCTGAGGTGAATCTGGGGTGACCCTGGGGTGATGCTGGGGACCCTTCGGTAACCCTGGGGTGACCCTGGGGTGACATTGGTGATCCTGAGGTGACCATGGGGTGATCCTGAGGTGACAATGGGGACCCTGAGGTGACGCTGGGGACCCTGGGGTGACCCTGAGGTGACAATGGGGACCCTGAGGTGACGCTGGGGTGACCCTGAGGTGACCCTGAGGTGACGTTGGGGACCCTGAGGTGACGCTGGGGTGACCCTGAGGTGACACTGGGGACCCTGGGGTGACCCTGAGGTGACCATGGGGTGATCCTGAGGTGACAATGGGGACCCTGAGATGACACTGGGGACCCTGGGGTGATCCTGAGGTGACAATGGGGACCCTGAGGTGACCCTGGGGTGACATTGGGGACCCTGAGGTGACCATGGGGTGACACTGGGGACCCTGAGGTGACCCTGAGGTGACCCTTCGGTGGCCCTGGGGACCCTTGGGTGGCCCTGGGGACGCACCTGAGCGCAGGTTGGTCATGGTGGACGGCAGCTGCAGGTAGGCCGGGTTGTGGGTGGTGACCCCGATCTCGATGGACCCTGCCCACTTGTCCACCATCTTGTCCAGCCGCACCTGGAAGAGCTCGTTGTCCCCGAGCGGCCGCGCGCTCAGCACCACGCCGTGGTTGAAGTCGTCCGTGGCGCTGGGGACAGCGGAGGGGACACGGTGACCTCGGGGACACCGCGGGGACATCAAAGACACGGGGACACCACGGGGACATCAAGGACACCGCAGGGACATGGGGACACCACGGGGACATGGGGACACCGCGGGGACATGGGGACACCGCGGGGACATGGGGGACACCGCGGGGACACCACAGGGACATCAGGGACACCACAGGGACATGGGGACACTGCAGGGACACCGTGGGGACACGGGGACACCACAGGGACATGGGGACACCACAGGGACACCGTGGGGACACGGGGACACCACAGGGACATGGGGACACCACAGGGACATGGGGACAGTTGTCCGTGGCGCTGGGGACAGCGGAAGTGACATGGTGACCTTGGGGACACCATGGGGACACCGCAGGGACATGGGGGACACCGCAGGGACATGGGGGACACCACAAGGACATCGGGGACAGCGGAGGTGACACGGTGACCTCGGGGACACCGCGGGGACATCAAGGACACAGGGACACCACGGGGACATCAGGGACACTGCAGGGACATGGGGACACCACAGGGACATGGGGACACCACAAGGACATGGGGGACACCGTGGGGACATGGGGACATCAGGGACACCACGGGGACATCAGGGACATCACAGGGACATGGGGACACCACAGGGACATGGGGACACCACAAGGACACCGGGGACACCACGGGGACATGGGGGACACCACAAGGACACCGGGGACACCACAGGGACATGGGGACACCACAGGGACACCACGGGGACATGGGGGACACCACAGGGACATGGGGACACCGCAGGGACATGGGGACAGTCGTCCGTGGCGCTGGGGACAGCGGAGGTGACACGGTGACCTCGGGGACACCATGGGGACACCGCAGGGACATGGGGGACACCACAAGGACATCGGGGACAGCGGAGGTGACACGGTGACCTCGGGGACACCGCGGGGACATCAAGGACACAGGGACACCACGGGGACATCAGGGACACTGCAGGGACATGGGGACACCACAGGGACATGGGGACACCACAAGGACATGGGGGACACCGTGGGGACATGGGGACATCAGGGACACCACGGGGACATCAGGGACATCACAGGGACATGGGGACACCACAGGGACACGGGGACAGTTGTCTGTGGCACTGGGGACAGCGGAGGTGACACGGTGACCTCGGGGACACCGCGGGGACATCAAGGACACGGGGACACCACGGGGACATCAGGGACACCGCAGGGACATGGGGACACCACGGGGACATGGGGACACCACAAGGACACCGGGGACACCACAGGGACACGGGGACACCGCAGGGACACCGTGGGGACATGGGGACACCAGAGGGACACCGTGGAGACACGGGGACACCACGGGGACATCGGGGACATCAGGGACACCGCAGGGACACGGGGACACCGCAGGGACATGGGGGACACCACAAGGACATCGGGGACAGCGGAGGTGACACGGTGACCTCGGGGACACCGCGGGGACACCGCGGGGACATCAAGGACACGGAGACACCACAGGGACATGGGGACACCACAGGGACACAGGAACACCACAGGGACACGGGGACACCACAGGGACATGGGGACACCACAGGGACACGGGGACACCACAGGGACATCAGGGACATCACAGGGACATGGGGACACCACAGGGACACAGGGACACTGCAGGGACATGGGGACATCAGGGACACCACAGGGACACCGCGGGGACATGGGGACAGTTGTCCGTGGCGCTGGGGACAGCAGAGGTGACACGGTGACCTCAGGGACACCATGGGGACACGGGGACACTGTGGGGACACGGGGACACCACAGGGACATGGGGACACCGCAGGGACACCGCAGGGACACCAGGGGGACATCGGGGACACCACAGGGACATGGGGACACTGCAGTGACAGGGACAGTGGGACAGAGGGACAGGATGGCAGCGGGGACACCGGGGTGGGGACACCAAGGATGGGGACATTGGGGTGGGGACACTGGGATGGGGACACGGGGATGGGGACACCAAGGATGGGGACATCGGGGTGGGGACACCAAGGATGGGGACACCAAGGATGGGGACACTGGGATGGGGACATGGGGACACAAGGACACGACACGTCCCCGTGTCCCCCACACCCTCCGTGTCCACCCAGCGTCCTCAGGGTCACTCCCTGCAGCCTCAGCACCGTCCGGCCCTCGCTGACCCCAACGTCCCCAATTCCCCCAATGTCCCCGTGGTCACTCACTGCGGCCACAGCCCTGACTGACCCCCAATGTCCCCAACCCCCCAATGGCCCCAATCCCCCCAATGTCCCCAACGCCCCCAACCACCCCAATGACCCCACAGTCACTCCCTGTGGCCGCAGTCCTGACTGACCCCCAATGTCCCCAACATTCCCAATGTCCCCCTGTGGTCACTCACTGCGGCCACAGCCCTGACTGACCCCCAGTGTCCCCAATCTCCCCAATGCCCTCAAAGTCCCCAATGTCCCCAATCCCCCCAACCTCCCCAATGTCCCCAATGTCCCCAACCCCCCCAATGTCCCCGTGGTCACTCCCTGTGGCCACAGCCCTGACTGACCCCCAGTGTCCCCAATCCCCCCAATGTCCCCAAACCCCCCACGTCCCCATGGTCACTCACTGCGGCCACAGCCTTGACTGACCCCCAATGTCCCCAAAGCCCCCCAATGTCCCCAACTCCCCCCACTGTCCCTGTGGTCACTCCCTGCGACCACAGCCCTGACTGACCCCCAATGCCCCCAATCCCCCCAATGTCCCCAAACCCCCCACGTCCCCACGGTCACTCCCTGCGGCCACAGCCCTGACTGACCCCCAATGTCCCCACTGTCCCCATGGTCACTCACTGCGGCCACAGCCCTGACTGACCCCCATGTCCCCAACCCCCCCAATGCCCTCAATATCCCCAACCCCCCCAACCCCCCCATGTCCCCATGGTCACTCCCTGCGGCCACAACCCTGACTGACCCCCATGTCCCCAATCCCCCCAATGTCCCCAACCCCCCCATGTCCCAACGGTCACTCCCTGTGGCCACAACCCTGACTGACCCCCAATGTCCCCAACCCCCCCAATCCCCTCAAAGTCCCCAACCCCCCCGACCCCCCCGACGTCCCGGCGGTCACTCACTGCGGCCGCAGCGCCGTCCGGCCCTCGTTGACCACGGCGGCCTTCTGGCCGCAGTTGGGGTGGAAGAGCAGCCGCGGCGGGGGCGGGTTGGCCGGAGGGCCGGCGGCCTGGGCGGCCGGCGGGGGCCGGCGGGCGCTGCCCTCGGGGGACAGGGCGCGCAGGATGGCGTTGTTGCGCCGCAGGCGGTCGCTGTGGTTGTGGTTGTGGACGATGGTCACCTTGACGGCCATCCCGTACAGGTCCACCACGCCGTAGACCACCTGCGGCGTCAGCGTCGTCGCCACGCCTGCGGACACGGTGGGGACGGGGTGGGGACACGGTGGGGACGGGGTGGGGACATGGTGGGGATGGGGTGGGGACACGGGGATGGGGTGGGGACACGGTGGGGATGGGGTGGGGACATGGGGACGGTGTGGGGACACAATGGGGACACGGTGGGGACATGGGGACGGGGTGGGGACACGGTGGGGACATGGGGAGGGTGAGGGGACACGGGGATGGTGTGGGGACACGGGGATGGGGTGGGGACACGGGGATGGGGTGGGGACACGGTGGGGATGGGGTGGGGACATGGGGACGGTGTGGGGACACAATGGGGACACGGGGACAGGGTGGGGACACAGGGACGGGGTGGGGACACGGTGGGGACACGGTGGGGACACGGTGGGGACACGGTGGGGACATGGTGAGGACACGGGGACGGGGTGGGGACACGGTGGGGACACGGTGGGGACATGGGGATGGGGTGGGGACACAGGGACGGGGTGGGGACATGGGGACAGGGTGGGGACAGGGGGATGGTGTGGGGACACAATGGGGACACGGGGATGGGGTGGGGACACGGGGATGGTGTGGGGACACAGGGATGGGGTGGGGACACAATGGGGACACGGGGATGGGGTGGGGACACGGGGATGGTGTGGGGACACGGGGATGGGGTGGGGACACAATGGGGACACGGGGATGGTGTGGGGACATGGTGGGGACACGGTGGGGACACGGTGGGGACATGGGGATGGGGTGAGGACACGGGGACATGGTGGGGACACGGTGGGGACACGGGGACACAGTGGGGACACAGGGAGGGTGTGGGGACACAGTGGGGACACGGGGACGGGGTGGGGACATGGGGATGGGGTGGGGACACGGTGGGGACACGGTGGGGACATGGGGACGGGGTGGGGACACGGTGGGGATGGTGTGGGGACATGGGGATGGGGTGGGGACAAAATGGGGACACGGGGACGGGGTGGGGACACGGTGGGGACATGGGGAGGGTGTCAGTTTTGGGGTGATCTTGGGGTGATTTTGGGGCGCTTTTGGGGTCAGTTTTGGGGTGGTTTTGGGGCACTTTTGGGGCACTTTTGGGGTGGTTTTGGGGCACTTTCGGTGTTGGTTTTGGGGTGATTTTGGGGTGGTTTTGGGGCACTTTCGGGGTCAGTTTTGGGGTGATTTTGGGGCACTTTCGGTGTCAGTTTTGGGGTGGTTTTGGGGCGCTTTTGGGGTCAGTTCTGGGGTGATTTTGGGGCACTTTCGGTGTCAGTTTTGGGGTGATTTTGGGGTGCTTTTGGGGCACTTTCAGGGTCAGTTTTGGGGTGGTTTTGGGGCCATTTTTGGGGTGGTTTTGGGGCACTTTTCGGGTCATTTTTGGGGTGCTTTTGGGGTCAGTTCTGGGGTGGTTTTTAGGTGGTTTTGGGGCACTTTTGGGGTGGTTTTGGGGCACTTTTGGGGTCATTTTTGGGGCACTTTTGGGGTGATTTTGGGGCATTTTTGGGATCAGTTTTGGGGTGATTTTGGTGTCAGTTTTGGGGCACTTTTGGGCTCATTTTGGGGTGGTTTTGGGGCGCTTTTGGGCTCATTTTGGGGTGGTTTTGGGGCGCTTTCGGGGTCAGTTTTGGGGTCATTTTGGGGTGGTTTTGGGGCGCTTTTGGGGTCAGCTTTGGGGTGATTTTGGGGTGGTTTTGGGGTCAGTTCTGGGGTGGTTTTGGGGCACTTTTCGGGTCATTTTTGGGGTGCTTTTGGGGTCAGTTCTGGGGTGGTTTTTAGGTGGTTTTGGGGCACTTTTGGGGTGGTTTTGGGGCACTTTTGGGGTGATTTTGGTGTCAGTTTTGGGGCACTTTTGGGGTGATTTTGGGGTGCTTTTGGGGCGCTTTCGGGGTCAGTTTTGGGGTCATTTTGGGGTGGTTTTGGGGCGTTCTCGGGGTCAGTTTTGGGGTGATTTTAGGGTGGTTTTGGGGCGCTTTTGGGGTCAGTTTTGGGGTGGTTTTGGGGCGCTTTCGGGGTCAGTTTTGGGGTCATTTTGGGGTGGTTTCGGGGCGCTTTCGGGGTCATTTTTGGGGTGATTTTGGGGTGGTTTTGGGGCGCTTTCGGGGTGATTTTGGGGTCCCACCTTGGTCCACGCCGTTGATGTAGAAGTGCAGAGCGTTGTTGGCCTTTCGGGTGAGGCCGATGTGATCCCCCTCCTGCGGGGACACACGGGGTCACCCCCACCCCAAAATCGGGGGGACACCCCCCAAAACTGGGGAGAACACCCCAAAATTGGAGAAACCCCCCAAAATCAGGGGGAACCCCCAAAATCGAGGGGAAACCCCCATAAATCAGGGGGAACCCCCCAAAATCGAGGGGAAACCCCCCAAAATCAGGGGGAACCCCCCAAAATCGAGGGGAAACCCCCCAAAACCAGGGAGAAACCCCCCAAAATTGGGAGAACCGCCCAAAATTGGGGAGAAACCCACCCCAAAATCGGGGGGAAACCCCCCAAAATTGGGGAGAACACCCCAAAATTGGAGAAACCCCCCCAAAATCGAGGGGAAACCCCCCAAAATTGGGGAGAACACCCCAAAATTGGAGAAACCCCCCCAAAATCGGGGAGAACCCCCCAAAATCAGGGGGAACCCCCCAAAATCGAGGGGAATCCCCCCAAAACCAGGGAGAACCCCCCCAAAATCGGGGGGAAACCCGCCCAAAATTGGGGAGAAACCCCCAAAATCGGGGGGAAACCCCCAAAATCGGGGGAAACCCGCCCAAAATCGGGGGAAACCCCCCCAAAATCGGGGGAAAACCCCCCAAAATTGAGGAGAAACCCCCCCAAAATCGGGGAGAACCCCCCAAAATCGGGGGGAAACCCCCCCAAAATTGGGCAGAAACCCCCAGAATCAGGGAGAAACCCCCCCAAAATTGGGGAAACCCCCCCAAAATGGGGGAGAAACCCCCCCAAAATTGAGGGGAGAACCCCCCAAAATCGGGGAAACCCCCCAAAATCAGGGGGAATCCCCCAAAATTGGGGAAACCACCCCAAAATTGGTGAGAAACCCCCAAAATCAGGGGGAACCCCCCAAAATCGAGGGGAAACCCCCCAAAATCAGGGGGAACCCCCCAAAATCGAGGGGAAACCCCCCTAAACCAGGGAGAAACCCCCCAAAATTGGGGAAACCTCCCCGAAATTGGGGAGAAACCCCCCCAAAATCGGGGAGAAACCCCCCAAAATCGAGGGGAAACCCCCCAAAATTGGGGAGAACACCCCAAAATTGGAGAAACCCCCCCAAAATCGGGGAGAACCCCCCAAAATCGGGGGGAAACCCCCCCAAAATCGGGGGAAACCCCCCAAAACCAGGGAGAAACCCCCCAAAATTGGGGAAACCCCCCAAAATTGGGGAGAAACCCCCCCAAAATCGGGGAGAAACCCCCAAAATCGGGGGGAAACCCCCCAAAATTGGGGAGAACACCCCAAAATTGGAGAAACCCCCCCCAAAATTGGGGAGAAACCCCCCAAAATTAAGGGGAAACCTCCCAAAATGGGGGAGAAACCCCCCCAAAATAGAGGGGAGAACCCCCCAAAATCGGGGAAACCCCCCCAAAATCGGGGAGAACCCCCCAAAATCGGGGGGAAACCCCCCCAAAATCGGGGGAAACCTCCCCAAAATTGGGGAGAAACCCCCAAAATCGAGGGGAAACCCCCCAAAATCAGGGGGAACCCCCCAAAATCGAGGGGAAACCCCCCCAAAATCGGGGGAAACCTCCCCAAAATTGGGGAGAAACCCGCAAAATTGAGGGGAAACCCCCCCAAAATCAGGGGGAACCCCCCCAAAATCGAGGGGTAATCCCCCAAAATCTGCTCCTCAAGGGAGGGGAGGGGTTTTGGGGCCACCCCAAAAATTTTGGGGGGGTCTGGGAAGGGAATTTGGGGGTCCCAAATTGGGTTAAGGGGGCAGATCCCAAAATCTGGGGGAATTTGGGGGGAAAATTTGGGGTCCCACATGGGAAATTGGGGGGGGGGGGGTTATCCCAAAATTTGGGGGGTGGGGGGGGGGGAGATCACCCGGATTTTGGGGGGACCCCAAAGGAATTTTGGGGGAATTTGGGGTGAAAAAGGAGAAATTTGAGAGGAAAATGTCCCAAATTTGGGCAGCCCAGGGAGGTTTTTTTCGGGGATTTGGGGATTTTGGGGGGTTTTTGGGTTCCCATAATTTTGGGGTGCCCAGAGCGGATTTTGGGGTTCCCAGGGGTGGATTTGGGGTGGATTTTGGGGGAATTTTAGGGACCCAAAAGTAGAAATTGATGGGGTGGAATCACCCCGATTTTTTTGAGATTTTGGGGTTTTTGGGGTTTTGGGGTTCCCATAATTTTTTGGGGGATTTTGGGGTTCCCATGGGTGGATTTGGGGTGGATTTTGGGGTGGATTTTGGGGGAATTTTAGGGATCCAAAAATAGAAATTGATGGGGTGGAATCACCCCGATTTTTTCACAAATTTGGGGATTTTGGGGGTTTTGGGGTTCCCATAATTTTTGGGGGATTTTGGGGTTCCCAGGGGTGGATTTGGGGTGGATTTTAGGGTGGATTTTGGGGGAATTTTAGGGATCCAAAAGTAGAAATTGATGGGGTGGAATCACCCCGATTTTTTCACAGATTTTGGGGATTTTGGGGGTTTTGGGGTTCCCATAATTTTTGGGGGATTTTGGGGTTCCCAGGGGTGGATTTGGGGTGGATCTTGGGGGAATTTTGGGGGAATTTTGGGGGAACTTTAGGAATCCAAAATAAGAAATTGATGGGGTGGAATCACCCCGATTTTTTACAGATTTGCGGATATTTGGGGGTTTTGGGGTTCCCATAATTTTGGGGGGGATTTTGGGGGTCCCAGGGGTGGATTTTGGGTGGATTTGGGGGAATTTTGGGGGAACTTTAGGGATCCAAAAATAGAAATGGATGGGGTGGAATCACCCCGATTTTTTTGAGATTTTGGGGATTTTTGGGGTTTTGGGGTTCCCATAATTTTTTGGGGATATTTTGGGGGTCCCAGGGGTGGATTTGGGGTGGATTTTGGGGGAACTTTAGGGATCCAAAAATAGAAATTGATGGGGTGGAATCACCCCGATTTTTTTACAGATTTTGGGGATTTTTGGGGTTTTGGGGTTCCCATAATTTTTTGGGGGGATTTTGGGGTTCCCAGGGGTGGATTTGGGGTGGATTTTGGGGGAATTTTGGGGGAATTTTGGGGGAACTTTAGGGATCCAAAAATAGAAATTGATGGGGTGGAATCACCCCGATTTTTTTGAGATTTTGGGGATTTTTGGGGTTTTGGGGTTCCCATAATTTTGGGGGGGATTTTGGGGTTCCCACGGGTGGATTTTGGGTGGATTTGGGGGAATTTTGGGGGAACTTTAGGGATCCAAAAATAGAAATTGATGGGGTGGAATCACCCCGATTTTTTTGAGATTTTGGGGTTTTTGGGGTTTTGGGGTTCCCATAATTTTTTGGGGGGATTTTGGGGGTCCCAGGGGTGGATTTTGGGTGGATTTGGGGGAATTTTGGGGGAACTTTAGGGATCCAAAAATAGAAATTGATGGGGTGGAATCACCCCGATTTTTTTGAGATTTTGGGGATTTTTGGGGTTTTGGGGTTCCCATAATTTTGGGGGGGATTTTGGGGGTCCCAGGGGTGGATTTGGGGTGGATTTGGGGGGGTTTTGTGGGAATTTGAGAGATCCAAAAATAGAAATTGATGGGGTGGAATCACCCCGATTTTTTCACAGATTTTGGGGATTTTTGGGGTTTTGGGGTTCCCATAATTTTGGGGGGATTTTGGGGGGATTTGGGGGGTCCCAGGGGTGGATTTTTGGGGTTTTTTGGGGGGTCACCTGCAGCTCATCCAGGCTGAACTCGCAGTACTCCCGGCGCGTCCCCTTCCCGTTGGTCAGGATCCCGCAGCCGCTCATCATGATGGTCCCTGGGGGACCCCAAAAGCACCTTGAGACACCCCAAAAACCCCCCTGGAGACCCCAAAATCAACCTGGAGACCCCAAAAACCTCCCTGGAGACCCCAAAAACCACCTTGAGACCCCAAAAGCACCTTGAGACACCCCAAAAACCCCCCTGGACACCCCAAAATCAACCTGGAGACCCCAAAAACCTCCCTGGAGACCCCAAAAACCCCCCTGGAGACCCCAAAAACCACCTTGAGACCCCAAAAGCACCTTGAGACACCCCAAAAACTTCCCTGGACACCCCAAAACGACCTGAGGCACACCAAAACCACCCTGGGGTGCCCCAAAATCAACCTGGAGACCCCAAAAACCACCTTGAGACCCCAAAAGCACCTTGAGACACCCCAAAAACCACCCTGGAGACCCCAAAATCAACCTGGAGACCCCAAAAACCACCTTGAGACCCCAAAAGCACCTTGAGACACCCCAAAAACCTCCCTGGAGACCCCAAAAACCACCCTGGAGACCCCAAAAACCACCTTGAGACCCCAAAAGCACCTTGAGACACCCCAAAACCTCCCTGGAGACCCCAAAAACCACCTGGAGACCCCAAAATCAACCTGGAGACCCCAAAAGCACCTTGAGACACCCCAAAACCTCCCTGGAGACCCCAAAAACCACCTGGAGACCCCAAAAGCACCCTGGAGACCCCAAAATCAACCTGGAGACCCCAAAAACCACCCTGGAGACCCCAAAAACCACCCTGGAGACCCCAAAAACCACCTTGAGACCCCAAAAGCACCTTGAGACACCCCAAAAACCCCCCTGGACACCCCAAAAACCACCTGGAGACCCCAAAAACCACCTTGAGACCCCAAAAACCACCCTGGAGACCCCAAATCACCCTGGAGACCCCAAAAACCTCCCTGGAGACCCCAAAAACCACCCTGAGGGACCCAAAACCTCCCTGGAGACCCCAAAATCAACCTGAGGGACCCCAAAACGACCTGAGGGACCCCAAAACGACCCTGGGGTGCCCCAAAATCAACCTGGAGACCCCAAAAGCACCTTGAGACACCCCAAAAACTTCCCTGGAGACCCCAAAAACCACCTGGAGACCCCAAAAACCACCCTGAGGGACCCCAAAACCACCCTGAGGGACCCCAAAACCACCCTGGAGACCCCAAAATCAACCTGGAGACCCCAAAAGCATCTTGAGACACCCCAAAAACCACCCTGGAGACCCCAAAAACCACCTTGAGACCCCAAAATCAACCTGGAGACCCCAAAAGCACCTTGAGACACCCCAAAAACTTCCCTGGAGACCCCAAAAACCACCTGGAGACCCCAAAAACCACCCTGAGGGACCCCAAAACCACCCTGAGGGACCCCAAAACCACCCTGGAGACCCCAAAATCAACCTGGAGACCCCAAAAGCACCTTGAGACACCCCAAAAACTTCCCTGGAGACCCCCAAAACCACCTGGAGACCCCAAAAACCACCCTGAGGGACCCCAAAACCACCCTGGAGACCCCAAAATCACCCTGGAGACCCCAAAAGCACCCTGAGGGACCCCAAATCACCCTGGAGACCCCAAAATCACCCCAGGGCACCCCAAAAACCACCTTGAGACCGCAAAAGCACCTTGAGACACCCCAAAAACCACCCTGGAGACCCCAAAAACCACCTTGAGACCCCAAAATCATCCTGAGGGACCCCAAAACGACCTGGGGCACCCCAAAATCACCCTGAGAGACCCCAAAACCTCCCTGGAGCCCCCAAAATCACCCTGAGGGACCCCAAATCACCCTGGAGACCCCAAATCACCCTGAGGGACCCCAAAACCTCCCTGGAGACCCCAAAACCCCCCTGAGGGACCCAAAAACCCCCCTGGGGCACCCCAAAACCCCCCTGGAGACCCCAAAACCCCCCTGAGGGACCCCAAAATCACCCTGGAAACCCCAAAACCACCCTGGAGACCCCAAAACCCCCCTGAGGGACCCCAAAACGACCTGGGGCACCCCAAAACCCCCCTGGGGCACCCCAAAATCACCCTGAGGGACCCCAAAACCACCTTGAGACACCCCAAAACCACCCTGGAGACCCCAAAATCAACCTGGAGACCCCAAAAACCCCTCTGGAGACCCCAAAATCAACCTGGAGACCCCAAAAACCACCCTGGAGACCCCAAAATCACCCTGGAGACCCCAAAAGCACCCTGAGGGACCCCAAATCACCCTGGAGACCCCAAAATCACCCCAGGGCACCCCAAAAACCACCTTGAGACCGCAAAAGCACCTTGAGACACCCCAAAAACCACCCTGGAGACCCCAAAAACCACCTTGAGACCCCAAAATCACCCTGGAGACCCCAAAAACCACCCTGGAGACCCCAAAACCAACCTGGAGACCCCAAAATCACCCTGGAGACCCCAAAACCACCCTGGAGATCCCAAAACCCCCCTGAGGGACCCCAAAATCACCCTGAGGGACCCCAAAACCTCCCTGGAGACCCCAAAACCACCTTGAGGGACCCCAAATCACCCTGGAGACCCCAAATCACCCTGAGGGACCCCAAAACCTCCCTGGAGACCCCAAAACCCCCCTGAGGGACCCCAAAATCATCCTGAGGGACCCCAAAACCCCCCTGGGGCACCCCAAAATCACCCTGAGTGACCCCAAAACCACCCTGGAGACCCCAAAACCACCTTGAGGGACCCCAAAACCCCCCTGGGGTGCCCCAAAATCACCCTGAGGGACCCCAAAACCCCCCTGGGGGACCCCAAACCCCAATTTCGGGGGCTCTGGGAGCCTCCCCAGGAGCTTCACAGAGAAATTTGAGGAATTTTTGATTTTTAAGGAAATTTGGGGAGTTTTTCCCAGGATTTTGGGGTTTTTTCCCCGGATTTTTGGGGGCTTTTCTGGGATTTTTTGGGGGGTTTTTCCTGGAATAATTTGGGTTTTTTTTTCCCCAGGATTTTTGGGGGGTTTTTCTGGGAGTTTTCCTCATATTTTTTGGGGTTTTTTTTCCCCAAGATTTTTTGGGGTTTTTTCCCAGGATTTTGGGGGGTTTTTCCCAAGATTTTTGGGGGTTTTTCTGGGATTTTTGAGGGGTTTCTTCCCAGAGCTTTTGGAGGTTTTTTTCCCAAGATTTTTTGGGTTTTTTTCCAGGATTTTTCCTAGAATTTTTTTGGAGATTTTTCCTGGTATTTTTTGAGCTTTTTTCCCAGAAATTTTGGTTTTTCTCCAGAATTTTTTTAGGGATTTTTACCAGATTTTTTTGCAGCTTTTTCCTAGAATTTTTTGGGATTTTTTCCCAGAATTTTGGGTTTTTTTTCCCAGGATTTTTTTGGGATTTTTCCCAGAATTTTTTTGATTCTTTCCCCGGGATTTTTTGGGTTTTTTTCCCAGAATTTTTGGGGCTTTTCCCCCGCGATTTTTTGGGGTTTTTTTCCCGGGATTTTGGGGGATTTTTCCCAGAATTTTTCGGGCTTTTTCCCCCAGAATTTTGCGGGATTTTGCCCAGAATCTTTGGGGGTTTTTCCCAGAATTGTGGATTTTTTTCCCAGAATTTTTTCAGGATTTTTCCCAGAAGTTTTTTGGACTCTTTCCCCGGGATTTTTTGGGGGTTTTCCGCAGGATTTTGGGTTTTTTCCCAGAATTTTTTCGGGATTTTTCCCAGAAGTTTTTGGACTCTTTTCCCGGGATTTTTTGGGGAGTTTTTCCAGGGATTTTTGGGATTTTTTGCCAGAATTTTTTCAGGATTTTTCCCAGAATTTTTTTGACTCTTTTCCCGGGATTTTTTGGGGTTTTTCCTGGGGATTTTTTGGGATTTTTTCCAAGAATTTTGCGGGATTTTTCCCAGAATTTTTTGGGATTTTTCCCAGAATTTTGGGGTTTTTTCCCAAATCTTTTTCAGGATTTTTCCCAGAACTTTTTGGACTCTTTCCCTGGGATTTTTAGGGTTTTTTCCCAGAATTTTGGGATTTTTTCCCAGAATTTTTTCAGGATTTTTCCCAGAATTTTTTTGACTCTTTTCCCGGGATTTTTTGGGGTTTTTCCTGGGGATTTTTTGGGATTTTTTCCAAGAATTTTGCGGGATTTTTCCCAGAATTTTTTGGGATTTTTCCCAGAATTTTGGGGTTTTTTCCCAAATCTTTTTCAGGATTTTTCCCAGAACTTTTTGGACTCTTTCCCTGGGATTTTTAGGGTTTTTTCCCAGAATTTTGGGATTTTTTCCCAGAATTTTTTCAGGATTTTTCCCAGAATTTTTTTGACTCTTTTCCCGGGATTTTTTGGGGTTTTTCCTGGGGATTTTTTGGGATTTTTTCCAAGAATTTTGCGGGATTTTTCCCAGAATTTTTTGGGATTTTTCCCAGAATTTTGGGGTTTTTTCCCAAATCTTTTTCAGGATTTTTCCCAGAACTTTTTGGACTCTTTCCCTGGGATTTTTAGGGTTTTTTCCCAGAATTTTGGGATTTTTTCCCAGAATTTTTTCAGGATTTTTCCCAGAATTTTTTTGACTCTTTTCCCGGGATTTTTTGGGGTTTTTCCTGGGGATTTTTTGGGATTTTTTCCAAGAATTTTGCGGGATTTTTCCCAGAATTTTTTGGGATTTTTCCCAGAATTTTGGGGTTTTTTCCCAAATCTTTTTCAGGATTTTTCCCAGAACTTTTTGGACTCTTTCCCTGGGATTTTTAGGGTTTTTTCCCAGAATTTTGGGGTTTTTTTCCCAGAATTTTTTCGGGATTTTTCCCAGAATTTTTTGGACTCTTTCCCCAGGATTTTTTGGGGAGTTTTTCCAGGGATTTTTGGGATTTTTTTCCCAGAATTTTTTCGGGATTTTTCCCAGAATTTTTTTGACTCTTTCCCCAGGATTTTTTGGGGAGTTTTTCCAGGAATTTTTAGAATTTTTTCCCAGAATTTTGGGGTTTTTTCTCAGAATTTTTTGGGGATTTTTCCCAGAATTTTGCGGGATTTTTCCCAGAATTTTGGAGTTTTTTCCCAAATCTTTTTCGGGATTTTTCCCAGAATTTTGGGTTTTTTTCCCAGAATTTTAGGGGTTTTTCCCAGATTTTTTTCGGGATTTTTCCCAGAATTTTTTGGACTTTTTCCCCGGGATTTTTTGGGGTTTTTCCCGGGATTTTGGGGGGTTTTTCCCGGGATTTTGGGGCTCACCTGAGCGCAGGTTGGTCATGGTGGCCGGGTACTCGAGGCTGTTGGGGTTGTGGGCGGTGACCCCGATCTCGATGGACCCCGACCATTTGTCCACCAGTTTGTCAATGCGGATCTGGGGGACCCCAAAAAACCCCCCCCCGAAAAAAACCAACCCCAAAACCACTCAGGACCCCCCTGAAAACCCCAAAAACACCCTAAAAACCCCCCAAAACACCCTAAAAACCCCCCAAAACCACCCAGAACCCACCTAAAAACGCCGTAAAAACCCCCCAAAACACCCTAAAAACCCCACAAAACCACCCTAGAAAATCCCAAAAACATCCCTAAAAACCCCCCAAAACCCCCTAAAAACCCCCCAAAACCACTCAGAACCCACCTAAAAACCCCCAAAACACCCTAAAAAAAACCAAAACACCCTAAAAATCCCCCAAAACCACTCAGAACTCCCCTAAAAACCCCCCAAAACACCCTAAAAATCCCACAAACCCCTCGGTACCCCCCTGAAAACCCCCCAAAACACCCTAAAAAATCCCCAAAACGCTCTAAAAACCCCAAAAAACACCCTGAAAACCCCCCAAAATACCCTAAAAACCCCCCAAAACCACCCTAAAAAAACCCAAAAACACCTTAAAAACCCCCCAAAACATCCTAAAACCCCCCCAGAAACACCCAAAAAAACCCCCCAAAACCACCCAGAACCCCCCTGAAAACCCCAAAAACACCCTAAAAACCCCCCAAAACACCCTAAAAACCCCCCAAAACCACCCAGAACCCACCTAAAAACGCCGTAAAAACCCCCCAAAACACCCTAAAAACCCCCCAAAACCACCCTAGAAAATCCCAAAAACATCCTTAAAAACCCCCCAAAACCCCCTAAAAACCTCCCAAAACCCCCCAAAACCCCCCTGAAAACCCCAAAAACACCCTAAAAAACCCCAAAACCCCCTAAAAACCCCCCAAAACACCCTAAAAAAACCCAGAAACACCCTAAAAAAACCCCAAAACCCCTCTGGACCCCCCAAAACCCCCTAAAAACTCCCCAAAACCACCCAGAACCCCCCTGAAAACCCCCTAAAAACCCCCCAAAACACCCTAAAAAACCCCAAAACCCCCTAAAAATCCCCCAAAACCACCCTAGAAAATCCCAAAAACATCCTTAAAAACCCCCCAAAACACCCGAAAAACCCCCCAAAAACCCACTAAAAGCCCCCCAAAACCACTCAGAACCCACCTAAAAACCCCCAAAACACCCTAAAAAAAACCCAAAACACCCTAAAAAAAACCCCAAAACACCCTAAAAATCCCCCAAAACCACTCAGAACCCACCTAAAAACCCCCAAAACACCCCAAAAACCCCAAAACCCCCTAAAAAACCCCAAAACCACCCAGAACCCCCCTGAAAACCCCAAACACACCCTAAAAAACCCCAAAACCCCCTAAAACCCCCCAAAACCACCCTAGAAAATCCCAAAAACATCCTTAAAACCCCCCCAAAACACCCGAAAAACCCCCCAAAACCACTCAGAACCCACCTAAAAACCCCCAAAACACCCTAAAAAAAACCAAAACGCCCTAAAAAAAACCCCAAAACCCCCTAAAAACCCCCCAAAAACACCCTAAAAATCCCCCAAAACCTCTCAGGACCCCCCTGAAAATCCCCTAAAAACCCCCCAAAACACCCCAAAAACCCCCCAAAACCCCTCAGGACCCCCCTAAAAACCCCCCAAAACACCCTAAAAATCCCACAAACCCCTCGGTACCCCCCTGAAAACCCCCAAAACACCCAAAAAATCCCCAAAACACCCTAAAAACCCCCCAAAAAAACTAAAAATCCCCCAAAACCCCTCAGGACCCCCCTAAAAGCCCCCCAAAATGCCCCCAAAACACCCTAAAAACCCCTCAGGACACCCCAAAAAACCCCAAACCCCACAGGACCTCCCTAAAACCCCCAAACCCCCCCAAAAACCCCTCAGGACTCCCCAAAACCCCCCAAAACCTCCCTAAAATCCCCAAAAAACCCTAAAACCCCCCTAAACCCCCCTAAAAATCCCCCCAAAAGCCCAAAACCCCAAAAAACCCCCCAGGACCTCCCCAAAACCCCCCCAAAAAACCCCAAAAAGCCCCCAAAACCCCTCAGGACCACCCTAAAAACCCCCAAAAAACCCTAAAAACCCCCCCAAAAACCCTTCAGGACTCCCCAAAAATCCCAAAACCTCCCTAAAAACCCCCCAAAATGCCCCAAAAATACCCTAAAAACCCCCCAAAACTCCTCAGGACCCCCCTAAAACCCCCCCAAAAACACCCCCAAAAAAACCTAAAATCCCCCAAAAACCCCTCAGAACACCCCAAAAATCCCAAAACCCCACAGGACCTCCCTAAAATCCCCAAAATCTCCCAAAAAAAACCCCTCAGGACTCCCCAAAACCCCCCCAAAAAACCCCAAAAAGCCTCCAAAACCCCTCAGGACCACCCTAAAAACCCCCCAAAAACCCTAAAAACCCCCCCCAAAAACCCTTCAGGACTCCCCAAAAATCCCAAAACCTCCCTAAAAACCCCCCAAAATGCCCCCAAAAATATCCTAAAAACCCCCCAAAACCCCTCAGGACCCCCCTAAAACCCCCCCAAAAACACCCCCAAAAAAAACCTAAAACCCCCCAAAACCCCTCAGGACCCCCCAAAAACCCCCCCAAAAACACCCCCAAAAAAACCCTAAAATCCCCCAAAAACCCCTCAGAACACCCCAAAAATCCCAAAACCCCACAGGACCCCCCCTAAAATCCCCAAAATCTCCCAAAAAACCCCTCAGGACTCCCCAAAACCCCCCCAAAAAACCCCAAAAAGCCCCCAAAACCCCTCAGGACCACCCTAAAAACCCCCCAAAAACCCTAAAAACCCCCCCCAAAAACCCTTCAGGACTCCCCAAAAATCCCAAAACCTCCCTAAAAACCCCCCAAAATGCCCCCAAAATACCCTAAAAACCCCCCAAACCCCCTCAGGACCCCCCTAAAACCCCCCCAAAAACACCCCCAAAAAAAACCTAAAATCCCCCAAAAACCCCTCAGGACTCCCCAAAAATCCCAAAAGCCCACAGGACCTCCCTAAAATCCCCAAAATCTCCCAAAAAACCCCTCAGGACTCCCCAAAACCCCCCCAAAAAAACCCCAAAAAGCCCCCAAAACCCCTCAGGACCACCCTAAAAACCCCCCAAAAACCCTAAAAACCCCCAAAAAACCCTTCAGGACTCCCCAAAAATCCCAAAACCCCACAGGACCTCCCTAAAAACCCCCCAAAATGCCCCCAAAAATACCCTAAAAACCCCCCAAAACCCCTCAGGACCCCCCTAAACCCCCCCAAAAACACCCCCAAAAAACCCTAAAATCCCCCAAAAACCCCTCAGGACTCCCCAAAAATCCCCAAACCCCACAGGACCACCCTAAAATCCCAAAAACCTCCCCAAAAACCCCTCAGGACTCCCCAAAATCCCTCAGGACCCCCCTAAATCCCACCTCAAAATGCTCCAAAAAATTGCAAAAAAATCCACAAAAAATCCACAAAAAAATTAAAAAAAAACCAAAAAATGCCCAAAAAGTCCCAAAAAATTCCCAAAAAGTTCCCCAAATCCCCCAAAATCTCACCTTGAACATCTCATCTCCCAAGGGTCGCTTTGTGAGGACAACACCCCCAAAACCCCTCGAAATTCTACCAGAAATCCCCCAAAAAATCCCCCAAAAATCGAAAAAAAATTGAAAAAAAAATCCAAAAGAAATAACAAAAAAATCCAAAAAAATTCCCAAAAAATTCCCAAAATTCCCCAAAATCTCACCTTGAATGTCTCATCTCCCAAGGGTTGCTTTGTGAGGAAAACAGCCCCAAAACCCCACCCAAAACCCCTCGAAATTCCCCCAAAAAATAAAAAAAAAAAATTTTAAAAATCCCGAAAAAATCGAAAAAAAAATCCCAAAAAATCCAAAGAAATTCCCAAAAAATTCCCAAAATTCCCCAAAATCTCACCTTGAATATCTCAACTCTCAAGGGTCGCTTTGTGAGAACAACAGCCCCAAAACCCCTTGAAATTCCCCCAAAAAATCCAAAAAAAATCACAAAAAATCGCAAAAAAATCCCAAAAAAATCCCAAAAAATTCCCAAAAAATTCCCCAAAATCTCACCTTGAACGTCTCATCTCCCAAGGGTCGCTTGGTGAGGACAACACCCCCAAAACCCCACCCAAAACCCCTCAAAATGGTCCAAAAAAATCACAAAAAATCGCAAAAAATTTAAAAAAAATAAAAAAAAAATCAAAAAAATCCCCAAAAAATCTCAAAAAAATCCCAAAAAATCCAAAAAAATTCCCCAAAATCTCAGCTCAAACATCTCATCACTCAAGGGTCGCTTTGTGAGGACAACACCCCCAAAACCCCTTGAAATTCCCCCAAAAAATCCAAAAAAAATTGCAAAAAATCGCAAAAAAATCTGAAAAAAATCCCAAAAAAATCCCAAAAAATTCCAAAAAAAATCCCAAAAAATTCCCAAAAAATTCCCAAAAATCCCCGAGGCCCACCTCGAACATCTCGCCGTCCCTCAGGGCTCTGTTGCTCAGCACGACGCCGTTGGTGAACTCGTCCAGGGGCCGGAGCCTCCCAAAATCCCTCCCCAAAAACCCCCAAAAATGCCCCAAAAAAATCCCCAAAAATTCCCAAAAAATTCCCAAAATTCCCCCAAAATCTCACCTTGAACGTCTCAACTCTCAAGGGTCGCTTGGTGAGGACAACAGCCCCAAAACCCCACCCAAAACCCCTCGAAATCCCCTCAAAATGGTCCAAAAAAATCGCAAAAAAATCCGAAAAAAATCCCAAAAAATCCCAAAAAATTCCCCAAAAAATTCCCAAAAAATCCCAAAAAATTCCCAAAAATGCCCGAGGCCCACCTCGAACATCTCGCCGTCCCTCAGGGGTCTGTTGGTCAGCACGACGCCGTTGGTGAACTCGTCCAGGGGCCGGAGCCTCCCAAAATCCCTCCCCAAAAACCCCCAAAAATGCCCCAAAAAAATCCCCAAAAATTCCTAAAATCCCCCAAAATCTCACCTTGAACGTCTCAACTCTCAAGGGTCGCTTGGTGAGGACAACACCCCCAAAACCCCACCCAAAACCCCTCGAAATCCCCTCAAAATGGTCCAAAAAAATCGCAAAAAATCGCAAAAAAATCGCAAAAAAATCCCAAAAAATCCCAAAAAATTCCCCAAAAAAATCCCAAAAAAATCCCAAAAAATTCCCAAAAATCCCCGAGGCCCACCTCGAACATCTCGCCGTCCCTCAGGGCTCTGTTGCTCAGCACGACGCCGTTGGTGAACTCGTCCAGGGGCCGGCGCCTCCCAAAATCCCTCCCCAAAAACCCCCAAAAATGCCCCCAAAAAATCCCCAAAAATTCCCAAAAAATTCCCAAAATCCCCCAAAATCTCACCTTGAACGTCTCAACTCTCAAGGGTCGCTTGGTGAGGACAACACCCCCAAAACCCCACCCAAAACCCCTCGAAATCCCCTCAAAATGGTCCAAAAAAATCGCAAAAAAATCCGAAAAAAATCCAAAAAAATCCCAAAAAATTCCCCAAAAAATTCCCAAAAAATCCCAAAAAATTCCCAAAAATCCCCGAGGCCCACCTCGAACATCTCGCCGTCCCTCAGGGCTCTGTTGCTCAGCACGACGCCGTTGGTGAACTCGTCCAGGGGCCGGCGCCTCCCAAAATCCCTCCCCAAAAACCCCCAAAAATGCCCCAAAAAAATCCCCAAAAATTCCTAAAATCCCCCAAAATCTCACCTTGAACGTCTCAACTCTCAAGGGTCGCTTGGTGAGGACAACACCCCCAAAACCCCACCCAAAACCCCTCGAATTCCCCTCAAAATGGTCCAAAAAAATCACCAAAAAAAAAAAAAATCGAAAAAAAGATCAAAAAAATCCCCAAAAAATCTAAAAAAATCCCAAAAAATCTCAAAAAAATCCCAAAAAATCCCAAAAAATTCCCCAAAATCTCAGCTCAAACATATCATCACTCAAGGGTCGCTTTGTGAGGACAACAGCCCCAAAACCCCTTGAAATTCCCCCAAAAATAAAAAAAAAATTAAAAAAATCCCAAAAAATCCAAAGAAATTCCCAAAAAATTCCCAAAATTCCCCCAAAATCTCACCTTGAACGTCTCAACTCTCAAGGGTCGCTTGGTGAGGACAACACCCCCAAAACCCCACCCAAAACCCCTCGAAATCCCCTCAAAATGGTCCAAAAAAATCGCAAAAAATCCCCAAAAAATAAAAAAAAATTCCCAAAAAAAAAAAAAATCCCCAAAAATCCACAAAAAATCCCAAAAAATCCCCAAAAAAATCCCAAAAAATTCCCAAAAATCTCAGCTCAAACATCTCATCTCCCACGAGTTGCTTTGTGAGGACATCACCACCAAAACCCCTTGAAATTCCCCAAAAAAATCCCAAAAAATTCGCAAAAAATCCCCAAAAAATCCGAAAAAAAATCCCAAAAAATCGCAAAAAATTCCCAAAAAATCCCCAAAAATCCCCGAGGCCCACCTCGAACATCTCGCCGTCCCTCAGGGCTCTGTTGGTCAGCACGACGCCGTTGGTGAACTCGTCCAGGGGCCGGCGCCTCCCAAAATCCCTCCCCAAAAACCCCCAAAAATGCCCCAAAAAAATCCCCAAAAATTCCTAAAATCCCCCAAAATCTCACCTTGAACGTCTCAACTCTCAAGGGTCGCTTGGTGAGGACAACAGCCCCAAAACCCCACCCAAAACCCCTCGAAATCCCCTCAAAATGGTCCAAAAATATCGCAAAAAATCGCAAAAAAATCCGAAAAAAATCTCAAAAAAATCCCAAAAAAATCCCAAAAAATTCCCAAAAAAATCCCAAAAAATTCCCAAAAAATCCCCAAAAATCCCCGAGGCCCACCTCGAACATCTCGCCGTCCCTCAGGGCTCTGTTGGTCAGCACGACGCCGTTGGTGAACTCGTCCAGGGGCCGGCGCCTCCCAAAATCCCTCCCCAAAAACCCCCAAAAATGCCCCCAAAAAATCCCCAAAAATTCCTAAAATCCCCCAAAATCTCACCTTGAATATCTCAACTCTCAAGGGTCGCTTGGTGAGCACAACAGCCCCAAAACCCCTCGAAATCCCCTCAAAATGGTCCAAAAAAATCGCAAAAAATCGCAAAAAAATTAAAAAAAATTCCCAAAAAAAAAAATCCCCAAAAATCCACAAAAAATCCCAAAAAATCACAAAAAAAAATCCCAAAAAATTCCCAAAAATCTCAGCTCAAACATCTCATCACTCAAGGGTCGCTTTGTGAGGACATCACCACCAAAACCCCTTGAAATTCCCCCAAAAAATCCCCAAAAAATCGCAAAAAATCGCAAAAAAATTCCAAAAAAACTCCCAAAAAAATCCCAAAAAATTCCCAAAAAATCCCCAAAAATCCCCGAGGCCCACCTCGAACATCTCGCCGTCCCTCAGGGCTCTGTTGCTCAGCACGACGCCGTTGTTGAACTCGTCCAGGGGGCCGGCGCCTCTCAAAATCCCTCCCCAAAAACCCCCAAAAATGCCCCAAAAAAATCCCCAAAAATTCCCAAAATCCCCCAAAATCTCACCTTGAATATCTCATCTCTCAAGGGTCACTTGGTGAGGACAACACCCCCCAAAACCCCACCCAAAACCCCTCGAAATCCCCTCAAAATGGTCCAAGAAAATCACCAAAAAAAAAAAAAAATCAAAAAAAAAAATCAAAAAAATCCCCAAAAAATCTAAAAAAAATCCCAAAAAATCTCAAAAAAATCCCAAAAAATTCCCCAAAATCTCAGCTCAAACATCTCATCACTCAAGGGTCGCTTTGTGAGGACAACACCCCCAAAACCCCTTGAAATTCCCCCAAAAAATCCAAAAAAAATCGCAAAAAATCGCAAAAAAATCGCAAAAAAATCCCAAAAAAATCCCAAAAAATTCCCAAAAAAATCCCAAAAAATTCCCAAAAAATTCCCAAAAAATTCCCAAAAATCCCCGAGGCCCACCTCGAACATCTCGCCGTCCCTCAGGGCTCTGTTGCTCAGCACGACGCCGTTGGTGAACTCGTCCAGGGACCAGCACCTCCCAAAATCCCTCCCCAAAAACCCCCAAAAATGCCCCAAAAAAATCCCCAAAAATTCCCAAAAAATTCCCAAAATCCCCCAAAATCTCACCTTGAACGTCTCAACTCTCAAGGGTCGCTTGGTGAGCACAACACCCCCAAAACCCCACCCAAAACCCCTCGAAATCCCCTCAAAATGGTCCAAAAAAAATCACCAAAAAAAAAAAAAAAAAAAAAACGAAAAAAAAATCAAAAAAATCCCCAAAAAATCTAAAAAAAATCCCAAAAAAATCTCAAAAAAATCCCAAAAAATCCAAAAAAATTCCCCAAAATCTCAGCTCAAACATCTCATCACTCAAGGGTCGCTTTGTGAGGACAACACCCCCAAAACCCCTTGAAATTCCCCCAAAAAATCCAAAAAAATCGCAAAAAATCGCAAAAAAATCCCCAAAAATTCCCAAAAAAATTCCCAAAAAATTCCAAAAAAAATCCCAAAAAATTCCCAAAAAATTCCCAAAAATCCCCGAGGCCCACCTCGAACATCTCGCCGTCCCTCAGGGCTCTGTTGGTCAGCACGACGCCGTTGGTGAACTCGTCCAGGGGCCGGCGCCTCTCAAAATCCCTCCCCAAAAACCCCCAAAAATGCCCCAAAAAAATCCCCAAAAATTCCTAAAATCCCCCAAAATCTCACCTTGAATATCTCAACTCTCAAGGGTCGCTTGGTGAGGACAACAGCCCCAAAACCCCACCCAAAACCCCTCGAAATCCCCTCAAAATGGTCCAAAAAAATCGCAAAAAATCGCAAAAAAATCGCAAAAAAAATCCCAAAAAATCCCAAAAAATTCCCAAAAAAATCCCAAAAAATTCCCAAAAAATCCCCAAAAATCCCCGAGGCCCACCTCGAACATCTCGCCGTCCCTCAGGGGTCTGTTGGTCAGCACGACGCCGTTGTTGAACTCGTCCAGGGGCCGGCGCCTCTCGGCCGTTTTGTGGCCGTTGCTGAGTTTGATGAGGGCCCCCGCACTTCTCGTGGAACAGCAGCGCCTCGTTGGTCAGGGCTGCACCTGGGACGGGGGGAAAATGGGGTAAAATCCACGGGAATTGGGAAAAGTGAGGGGAAACGGGGGGAAAAGGGAAAAAAAAACGGGGGGGGAAGGTGGAAAAATGGGGGAAATCGAGGGGAAAATGGGGGGAATTTGAGGGGAAAATGGGGGGAATTTGAGGGGAAAATGAGAGAAATCTGAGGGGAAATGGGGGGAAACTTGAGGGGAAAATGGCAGAAATCGAGGGGAAAATGGGGAAATCGAGGGGAAAATGGGGGAAATTGAGGGGAAATGGGGAAATTTGAGGGGAAAATGGGGGGAAATTGAGAGAAAATGGGGGGATGGGGGGAAAAAGGGGGAAATTTGAGGGGAAAATGGGGGAAACTTGAGGGGAAAATGAGAGAAATCTGAGGGGAAATGGGGGGAAACTTGAGGGGAAAATGGGAGAAATTTGAGGGGAAAATGGGGGGAATTTGAGAGAAAATGGGGAAATTGAGAGAAAATGGGGGGAAATTTGAGGGGAAAATGGGAGAAATCTGAGGGGAAATGGGGGAAAACTTGAGGGGAAAATGGGGGGAATTTGAGGGGAAAATGGGGGGAATTTGAGGGGAAAATGGGGGAAATTGAGAGAAAATGGGGGAAATTTGAGGGGAAAATGGGGGGAATCTGAGGGGAAAAGGGGGGAATTTGAAGGGAAAATGGGGGAAATTCGAGGGGAAAATGGTGGAAATCAAGGGGAAATGGGGGAAATCGAGTGAAAATGGGGGAAAACTGAGGGGAAAATGGGAGAAATTTGAGGGGAAAATGGGGAAAATTTGAGGGGAAAATGGGGGGAATTTGAGGGGAAAATGGGGGAAATTTGAGGGGAAAATGGGGGAAATCGAGGGGAAAATGGGGGGAATTGAGGGGAAAATGGGAGAAATTTGAGGGGAAAATGGGGGGAATTTGAGGGGAAAATGGGGGAAATTTGAGGGGAAAATAAGAGAAATCTGAGGGGAAATGGGGGAAAACTTGAGGGGAAAATGGGGAAATCGAGGGGAAAATGGGGGAAATTTGAGGGGAAATGGGGGAAATCGAGAGGAAAATGGGGGGAATTTGGGGGGAAATTTGAGGGAAAAATAGTAGAATCTGAGGGGAAAATGGGAGAAATTTGAGGGGAAAATGGGGGAAATTTGAGGGGAAAATGGGGGAAATCGAGTGGAAAATGGGGGGAATTTGAGGGGAAAATGGTGGAAAATCGAGAGGAAATGGGAGACAATTGGAGGGAAAATGGGGAGTAGGGGGGAAAATGGGGGGATAGAGGGGAAAAGGAGGGATTATGGGGGAAAGTCAGGGAAAAGCAGGGAACAGTGGAGAAACGCACCCAAAAATTGAGGAAGAAACAGCCAAAAATGAGGGAAACGTGCCCAAAAGTCAGGGAAAAAACGCGCCAAAAATCAGGGGAAAATGTCCCCCCTCCTTTGATCCCATTTTTTTAGTATTTTTACCCCAATTTTTTTCCCGTTTTTACCTCATTTATTCCCCCCCAGGCCACGCCCCTTTGGCCTCGGCCACACCCACTGCGCTTCATTAGCATAAAGGGGCGTGGCTTAAAGGTGCAGGCCACGCCCCCCTGACACTTACTGCCCCCTGGCGGCTCCAGGCTGTCGGGGAATTTGTCCGGGCGGGGCTGGGGCGGGGCCCGGGGGGGCGGGGCCGCTGGGGGGGGGGGGGGCAGCGCTGGGGTGGGGGGGGGGGGGACACCAGTGACCACCAGTGACCACCAGTGACCACCAGTGGCCACCAGTGGCCTCAAATCCCCCCCCAGGCCCTTCCTCGTCATCCCTAAATGCCTCAAAACGCCTCCCGAATTCATCCAAAATTTCCCCCAAATCCTTCCCCCCCAAATTCCCCCCGGACCCCCCCTCAAATCCCTTCAAACACCTCCAAGGCTCCTCAATCTCCCCCCAAATCCCTCCCCACCACCCCAAACTCCCCCAAATCCCCTCAATTCCTCACAAGCCCCCCCAAATCCCTCCCCACCACCCCAAACTCCCCCAAATCCCCTCAATTCCTCACAAACCCCCCCAAATCCCTTCCCACCACCCCAAACCCCCCTCAATCCCCCCCAAATCCCCCCCAAATCCCGTCCCATCACCCCAAACCCCCCCAAACCCCCTCAATCCCCCCCAAATCCCCTCAATCCCCCCCCAAACTCCCTCAAACCCCTCCAAACTCCCTCAATACCCCCCAAATCTCCCTCAAATCCCCCCCAAACTCCCTCAATCTCCCCCAAACCCCCCCTCAATCCCTCCCAAATCCCCCACCAAACGCCCTCAATCCCCCCAAATCTCCCCCAAACCCCCTCAATCCCCCCCAAATCCCCCCAAACCCCCTCAATCCCCCCCAAATCCCCCCCAAACCCCCTCAATCCCCCCAAACCCCCTCCAAACTCCCTCAATCCCCCCCGAACTCCCTCAATCCCCCCCAAATCCCCCTCAAATCCCCCCCAAACTCCCTCAATCTCCCCCAAATCCCCCCCCAAACCCCCTCCAAACCCCCCTCAATCCCCCCAAACCCCCTCCAAACTCCCTCAAACCCCCCCAAACTCCCTCAATCCCCCCCAAATCCCCCCCAAACTCCCCTCAATCTCTCCCAAATCCCCCCCAAACTCCCTCAAACCCCCCTCAATCCCCCCAAACTCCCTCAAACCCCCCTCAATCCCCCCCAAACCCCCTCAATCTCTCCCAAATCCCCCCCAAACCCCCCTCAATCCCCCCCAAACGCCCTCAATCCCCCCCAAATCCCCCCCAAACTCCCTCAAACCCCTCCAAACTCCCTCAATCCCCCCCAAATCCCCCTCAAATCCCCCCCAAACTCCCTCAATCTCCCCCAAACCCCCTCAATCCCCCCCAAATCCCCCCAAACCCCCTCAATCCCCCCCAAATCCCCCCCAAACCCCCTCAATCCCCCCAAACCCCCTCCAAACTCCCTCAATCCCCCCCGAACTCCCTCAATCCCCCCCAAATCCCCCTCAAATCCCCCCCAAACTCCCTCAATCTCCCCCAAATCCCCCCCCAAACCCCCTCCAAACCCCCCTCAATCCCCCCAAACCCCCTCCAAACTCCCTCAAACCCCCCCAAACTCCCTCAATCCCTCCCAAACCCCCCCCAAACCCCCCCAAACTCCCTCAATCCCCCCCAAATCCCCCCCAAACTCCCCTCAATCTCTCCCAAATCCCCCCCAAACTCCCTCAAACC
The DNA here is from genome assembly GCF_041296385.1 of Aphelocoma coerulescens. Taxonomy (NCBI): domain Eukaryota; kingdom Metazoa; phylum Chordata; class Aves; order Passeriformes; family Corvidae; genus Aphelocoma; species Aphelocoma coerulescens. The sequence goes on along the minus strand of NW_027183729.1, from coordinate 33,327 downwards.
CCCCTCAATCCCCCCCAAACCCCCTCAATCTCTCCCAAATCCCCCCCAAACCCCCCCTCAATCCCCCCCAAACGCCCTCAATCCCCCCCAAATCCCCCCCAAACTCCCTCAAACCCCTCCAAACTCCCTCAATCCCCCCCAAATCCCCCTCAAATCCCCCCCAAACTCCCTCAATCTCCCCCAAACCCCCTCAATCCCCCCCAAATCCCCCCAAACCCCCTTCAATCTCCCCCAAATCCCCCCAAACCCCCCTCAATCCCCCCCAAACTCCCTCAATCCCCCCCAAACTCCCTCAATCCCCCCCAAATCCCCCCCAAACCCCCTCAATCTCTCCCAAATCCTCCACCACCACCCCAAATTCCCCCCAAATCCCCCTCAAACCCCTCCAAACTCCCCTCAATCCCCCCCAAATCCCCCCCAAACTCCCTCAATCCCCCCCAAACCCCCCTCAATCCGCCCCAAACTCCCTCAAACCCCTCCAAACTCCCTCAATCTCCCCCAAACCCCCCCTCAATCCCTCCCAAATCCCCCACCAAACGCCCTCAATCCCCCCCAAATCCCCCCCAAACCCCCTCAATCCCCCCCAAATCCCCCCAAACCCCCTCCAATCTCCCCCAAATCCCCGCAAACCCCCCTCAATCCCCCCCAAACTCCCTCAATCCCCCCCAAATCCCCCCCAAACCCCCCCAAATCCCCCCCAAATCCCCCCCAACCCCCCCTCAAACCCCTCCAAACTCCCTCAATCCCCCCCAAACCCCCCTCAATCCCTTCCAAACCCCCCCAAACCCCCCCCCCCCTCCTACCGGGCAGCACCCCCGGCGCTCCGCTGCCACCGCCGCTCTCCCCCATCCGGGCAGCGGCGGCGCCGGGGGCGGTGGCACCGCCGAGGAGGAGCCCGGTGGCATCGCCGCCGCCGAAGGGCCCGGTGCCATGGGCTCGGGGGTCGCCCTCGGGGTCGCCCTCGGGGCTGAGCACGGTGACCTGCGTGCATTTCCCGTAGAGATCCACCACGGCCCACACCCGCGGCGGCAGCCCGGCCGCGGCCACTCCCCAATCGCGGCCGTTGACCCAGAGGCGCAGCTCGCCCCCGGCCGTGGCTTGCACGCCCACGCTGTCGCCCTCGGCCAGCGCGTCCAGGTCCGGGCCGAAGTCCTCGCGGAGGGAGCGGCCGTCGCGGAGGACGGAGCAGCCCGAGACCACCCAGGAGCCGCCGCGGAGCCCCGTGGCGCTGCTGGGGAAATCGAGCTCGGCCGGGTCCAGCGCCGTCACCCCCGACCTCGATGGAGCCGCTCCACGAGTTCACCTGGGAAGGAGGGGGGGGAGAAATGGGGTGAAAAGGGGGGAAATTGGGGGAAAATGGGGAGAAAATGGGGGTTTGGGGGGTCCTGGAAGGGGGAAAGGGTCAGTGGGTGCAGGACTGGGATGCCACCCTGATGGAGCCGCTCCACGAGTTCACCTGGGAATGAGGGGGGAGAAATGTGGTGAAAAAAGGGGTAAAATGGGGGTTTGGGGGTCCTGGAAGGGGTAAAATGGGGGTTTGGGGGGTCCTGGAAGGGGTAAAATGGGGCTTTGGGGGGTCCTGGAAGGGGTAAAATGGGGGTTTGGGGGGTCCTGGAAGGGGGAAAGGGTCAGTGGGTGCAGGACTGATGGAGCTGCTCCAGGAGTTCACCTGGGAATGGGGAAAATGGGGTGAAAAGGGGGGAAAATGGGGTTTGGGGGGTCCTGGAAGGGGTAAAATGGGGGTTTGGGAGGTCCTGGAAGGGGAAAAATGGGGGTTTGGGAGGTCCTGGAAGGGGTAAAATGGGGGATCAGGAGGTCCTGGAAGGGTTAAAATGGGGGTTTGGGAGGTCCTGGAAGGGGTAAAATGGGGGATCAGGAGGTCCTGGAAGGGGGAAAATGGGGGTTCAGGAGGTCCTGGAAGGGTTAAAATGGGGGTTTGGGGGGTCCTGGAAGGGGGAAAATGGGGGTTTGGGAGGTCCTGGAAGGGGAAAGGGTCAGGACTGGGACGCCACCCTGATGGAGCCGCTCCACGAGTTCACCTGGGAATGAGGGGGGAATGTGGTTCCCAGTCGCTCCCAGTACCTCCCAGTCGCTCCCAGTACCTCCCAGTTGCCCCTCCCCAACGTGTCGCAGTCATTCCCAGTGCATCCCAGTCCTCCCAGTTCCCCTCCCCAAGGTGTCCCAGTCCTCCCAGTCCTCCCTGTCCCCCTCCCCAACGTGTCCCAGTCGCTCCCAGTGCATCCCAGTCCTCCCTCCCCAAGGTGTCCCAGTCACTCCCAGTCCTCCCAGTTCCCTCTCCCCAACCTGTCCCAGTCACTCCCAGTGCATCCCAGTCCTCCCAGTTCTCCATCCCCAACGTGTCCCAGTCCCTCCCAGTGCATCCTAGTCCCCCTCCCCATCCATCCCAGTCACTCCCAGTGCATCCCAGTCCTCCCAGTCCCCCTCCCCAACGTGTCCCAGTCCCTCCCAGTGCATCCTAGTCCCCCTCCCCATCCATCCCAGTCACTCCCAGTGCATCCCAGTCCTCCCAGTTCCCCCTCCCCAACCTGTCCCTGTTCCTTCCCAGTCCTCCCAGTCACTCCCACCACCCCACTACTCTCCTCCCAGTGCATCCCAGTCCTCCCTCCCCAACCTATCCCAGTCACTCCCAGTCCTCCCAATTCCCCTCAGTCTGCCTTCTCCAGTCGCTCCCAGTGCATCCCAGTGCATCCCAGTCCTCCCTCCCCAAGGTGTCCCAGTCACTCCCAGTCCTCCCAGTCCCCTGTCCCCAATGTGTCCCTGTTCCTTCCCAGTTCTTCCCAGTTCCCTCTCCCCGTGTCCCAGTCGCTCCCAGTCCTCCCAGTCATTCCCACCACCCCGCTCCTCCTCTCCCAGTCCTCCCAGTTCCCCCATCCCCAACATGTCCCTGTTGCTTCCCAGTCCTCCCAGTCATTCCCACCATCCCACTCCTCCTCTCCCAGTGCATCCCAGTCCTCCCAGTTCCCTCTCCCCAACGTGCCCCAGTCGCTCCCAGTCCTCCCAGTCATTCCCACCACCCCACCACTCCCCCCCCAGTCCTCCCAGTTCCCCGTCCCCAACATGTCCCAGTCGCTCCCAGTGCATCCCAGTCCTTTCTCCACAGGGTGTGCCAGTCATTCCCAGTCCTCCCAGTTCCCCATCCCCAACGTGTCCCCGTCACTCCCAGTGCATCCCAGTCCTTCCAGTCCCCCCTCCCCAACCTCTCCCAGTCACTCCCAGTGCATCCCAGTCCTCCCAGTCCTCCATCCCCAACCAGTCCCAGTCCTCCCAGTCGCTCCCAGTCCTCCCAGTTCCCCCTCCCCAACGTGTCCCAGTCACTCCCAGTGCATCCCAGTCGTCCCTCCCCAACCTGTCCCAGTCACTCCCAGTCCTCCCAGTTCCCCTCAGTCTCCCTTCTCCAGTCCTCCCAGTGCATCCCAGTCCTTCCAGTCCCCCCTCCCCAACCTCTCCCAGTCACTCCCACTGCATCCCAGTCCTCCCAGTCCTCCATCCCCAACCAGTCCCAGTCCTCCCAGTCGCTCCCAGTCCTCCCAGTTCCCCCTCCCCAACGTGTCCTAGTCCCTCCCAGTGCATCCCAGTCCCCCTCCCCATCCATCCCAGTCACTCCCAGTGCATCCCAGTCCTCCCAGTCCCCCCTCCCCAACCTGTCCCAGTCACTCCCAGTCCATCCCAGTCCTCCCAGTCCTCCATCCCCAACCTGTCCCTATTCCTTCCCAGTCGCTCCCAGTCCTCCCAGTTCCCCCTCCCCAACCTGTCCCAGTCGCTCCCAGTGCATCCCAGTCTTCCCTCCACAGGGTGTGCCAGTCACTCCCAGTCCTCCCAGCTCCCTCTCCCCAACGTGTCCCAGTCACTCCCAGTGCATCCCAGTCCCTCCCAGTCCTCCATCCCCAACCAGTCCCAGTCCTCCCAGTCGCTCCCAGTCCTCCCAGTTCCCCTCAGTCTCCCTTCTCCAGTCCTCCCAGTGCATCCCAGTCCTTCCAGTCCCCCCTCCCCAACCTCTCCCAGTCACTCCCAGTGCATCCCAGTCCTCCCAGTCCTCCATCCCCAACCAGTCCCAGTCCTCCCAGTCGCTCCCAGTCCTCCCAGTTCCCCCTCCCCAACGTGTCCCAGTCACTCCCAGTGCATCCCAGTCCCCCTCCCCATCCATCCCAGTCACTCCCAGTGCATCCCAGTCCTCCCAGTCCTCCATCCCCAACCAGTCCCAGTCCTCCCAGTCGCTCCCAGTCCTCCCAGTTCCCCCTCCCCAACGTGTCCCAGTCACTCCCAGTGCATCCCAGTCGTCCCTCCCCAACCTGTCCCAGTCACTCCCAGTCCTCCCAGTTCCCCTCAGTCTCCCTTCTCCAGTCCTCCCAGTGCATCCCAGTCCTTCCAGTCCCCCCTCCCCAACCTCTCCCAGTCACTCCCACTGCATCCCAGTCCTCCCAGTCCTCCATCCCCAACCAGTCCCAGTCCTCCCAGTCGCTCCCAGTCCTCCCAGTTCCCCCTCCCCAACGTGTCCTAGTCCCTCCCAGTGCATCCCAGTCCCCCTCCCTATCCATCCCAGTCACTCCCAGTGCATCCCAGTCCTCCCAGTCCCCCCTCCCCAACCTGTCCCAGTCACTCCCAGTCCATCCCAGTCCTCCCAGTCCTCCATCCCCAACATGTCCCTATTCCTTCCAGTCGCTCCCAGTCCTCCCAGTTCCCCCTCCCCAACCTGTCCCAGTCGCTCCCAGTGCATCCCAGTCCTCCCTCCACAGGGTGTGCCAGTCACTCCCAGTCCTCCCAGCTCCCCCTCCCCAACGTGTCCCAGTCACTCCCAGTGCACCCCAGTCCTCCCTCCCCAACGTGTCCCAGTCCCTCCCAGTCGCTCCCAGTCCTTCCAGTCCCCCCTCCCCAACGTGTCCCATTCCTCCCAGTCACTCCCAGTTCCCCCTCCCCAACGTGTCCCAGTCACTCCCAGTGCATCCCAGTCCCCCCAGTCCTTCCAGTCCCCCGTCCCCAACACCCCCAGTCACTCCCAGTCCTTCCAGTTCCCCATCCCCAACCTGTCCCAGTCACGCCCAGTGCATCCCAGTCCATCCCAGTCCCCCCTCCCCAACCTGTCCCAGTCACTCCCAGTCCTCCCAGTTCCCCTCAGTCTCCCTTCTCCAGTCCTCCCAGTGCATCCCAGTCCATCCCAGTCCTCCCTCCCCAACCTCTCCCAGTCACTCCCAGTGCATCCCAGTCCTCCCAGTCCTCCATCCCCAACCAGTCCCAGTCCTCCCAGTCGCTCCCAGTCCTCCCAGTTCCCCCTCCCCAACGTGTCCTAGTCCCTCCCAGTGCATCCCAGTCCCCCTCCCCATCCATCCCAGTCACTCCCAGTGCATCCCAGTCCTCCCAGTTCCCCCTCCCCAACCTGTCCCAGTCACTCCCAGTGCATCCCAGTCCTCCCAGTTCCCCCTCCCCAACCTGTCCCAGTCGCTCCCAGTGCATCCCAGTCCTCCCAGTCCCCCCTCCCCAACCTGTCCCAGTCACTCCCAGTGCATCCCAGTCCTTCCTCCACAGGGTGTGCCAGTCACTCCCAGTCCTCCCAGTTCCCTCTCCCCAACGTGTCCCAGTCACTCCCAGTGCATCCCAGTCCCTCCCAGTCCTCCATCCCCAACCAGTCCCAGTCCTCCCAGTCGCTCCCAGTCCTCCCAGTTCCCCCTCCCCAACCTGTCCCAGTCACTCCCAGTGCATCCCAGTCCCCCTCCCCATCCATCCCAGTCACTCCCAATGCATCCCAGTCCTCCCAGTCCTCCATCCCCAACCAGTCCCAGTCCTCCCAGTCGCTCCCAGTCCTCCCAGTTCCCACTCCCCAACGTGTCCTAGTCACTCCCAGTGCATCCCAGTCGTCCCTCCCCATCCATCCCAGTCACTCCCAGTGCATCCCAGTCCTCCCAGTTCCCCCTCCCCAACCTCTCCCAGTCACTCCCAGTGCATCCCAGTCCTCCCAGTCCTCCATCCCCAACATGTCCCTATTCCTTCCCAGTCCCTCCCAGCCCTCCCAGTCCCCTCCACCACCCCACCACTCCCCTCCGCATCCCTCCCCGTCCCTCCCAGTCCCTCCCAGTCACTCCCAGTCCCTCCCAGTCCCCTCCACCACCCCACCACTCCCCTCCCCATCCCTCCCAGTCCCTCCCCATCCCTCCCAGTCCCCCCCCCCCCCCCATATCTCACCTTCCTATCGATGCGCACGGTGAAGACGCGCCCGGGCCGCAGCGGCTCCCGGCTCAGCACCAGCCCGTGGTTGAACTCCTGGCCCGGTTGGGCTCTGGCGGCGCTGCGGCCGCCCTGAGACAACGCCACGAGGCGCCCGGTGCGGGGGTGCAGCTCCGGGGGTCCCCCCGGGGGTCCCCCCGAGGCTCCTCCCGAGCCTCCCCCCGAGCCCCCGCCGGGCCCCGGCGCCGCCATCGCCCCTCGCCCGCCCCGGCCGCGCTGCGCGGCTCTTTCGCGACTCTTTCGCGACTCTTTCGCGACTCTTTCGCGGCCTGCCGCGCTTGACGGCGGTGTGGCGAGAAACCTCTCGCTGCCGCCTCCCCGCCGCGTCCCCGGGAATCCTCGGTGCTGGCGAATCCTCCCCTTGTGCCCCTCCCTCAGCGTTTTTCCCCTCCCCCACCCCGTCGGGTTTTTTTTTTTTTCTCTCCGGTTTTGGGCTCGCAGCGTTTTGGTGGCCTTTTACGGCAGCGTCTCCGCACCGCCTTCCTCGCTTTGCGGCGGCGCGGCGGGTGCGCTCCCACACCGCTTGCGCGCTTTACGGCAGGCGCCCCGGCAACGGTTGCCATGGGGATGGGCCCTGCCTGGCAACGGCGAGGCCGCGGCGCTCATTAAGGAGGCGCGTTAATTACGGGCCGCGGGTAATTAGCGCTGGGGGGTGGGGGGAGGGGGGGGTTCTTGGGGGAGGGAAATAAAGCGGCGGCGAGGTCCTGCCGCCTGTTCCCGTGCGGTGATGGAAATGTGTCGTTGTTGGGAGGGTAATTAGCGCTAATTAGCGGTAATTAGGGGGTAATTAAGGTTTAATTCATTAGAGGAACGAGAGGGGGTGCTGTCGCGGACGGGTTGGGTTGAGATTGGGGTTAATTAGGGTGATTAGGGGCGTTATGGTGCCCAAATTTCCACGCGTCCTCCCCGGGTCCGGCCCCGACCCCAAATTCCCAAATTTTCACCCCAAATTCCCAAATTTCCACCCCAAATTCCCGACCCCCCTCCCTAAATCCCCCTCCCCACGTCCCCCTCGGTCCCACCCCCCAAAAAACCCCAATTTCCCTCCCAAATCCCCTCCAAAATCCCCCAAATCCCCCACAAACCCCAAAATCCCCCTCAAATCTCCCCCAATTCCCCCTCCAATCCCTCCTAAATCCCCCAAATCCCCCCCAAATCCCCCTAAAATCCCCCCAAATCCCCCTAAAATCCCCCCAAATCCACCTCAATTCCCCAAAATCCCCCCCAAATCCCCTCCATCACCCCAAATCCCCCCCAAAATCCCCTCCAAATCCCCTAAACCCCCCAAATCCCCTTCAATTCCCCCAAATCCCCCAAAATCCCCTCTATCGCCCCCAAATCCCCCCTCAGTCCCCCCCAAATCCCCCTCAATTCCCCCAAAATCCCCTCCAAATCCCCCCCATCCCCCCAAATCCCCTCCATCACCCCAAAATCCCCCCCAAACCCCCCTAAAATCCCCCCAAATCCCCTTCCATCACCCCAAATCCCCCTCAATCCCCCTCAATCCCCCCAAGTCCCCCCAAAATCCCCCCAAAATCCCCCTCAATCCCCCCAAATCCCCCCAAAATCCCCCCAAATTGCCCAAATCCCCCCCAATTACCCCTCCATCACCCCAAAATCCCCCTAAAAGCCCCTAAAATCCCCCCAAATCCCCTTCCATCACCCTAAATCCCCCTCAATCCCCCCAAATCCCCCCAATTACCCCTCCATCACCCCCAAATCCCCCCCAAACCCCCCTAAAATCCTCCCAGATCCCCCTCAATCCCCCCAAATCCCCCTCCATCACCCCAAATCCCCCCCAAATCCCCCTCAATCCCCCCAAATCCCCCCCAAAATCCCCCAAATCCCCCTCAATTACCCCTCTATCACCCGAAATCCCCCCCAAATCCCCCTCCATCACCCCAAAATCCCCCAAATCCCCCTAAAATCCCCCCAAAGCCCCCTCCATCACCCCAAATCCCCCCCGAATCCCCCTCAATTCCCTCAAATCCCCCTCAATTCCCCCAAATTCCCCCCAAATCCCCCTCCATCACCCCCAAAATCCCCCCCAAATCCCCCTCGATTCCCCTTCCATCACCCCAAATCCCCCTCAACCCCCCCCAAATCCCCCCCAAATCCCCCCCAAATCCCCCTCGATTCCCCTCCATCACCCCAAATCCCCCTCAATCCCCCCAAAATCCCCCCAAATCCCCCCCAAATCCCCCTCCATCTCCCCAAAACCCCCCCAAATCCCCCTCGATTCTCCTTCCATCACCCCAAATCCCCCCCAAATCCCCCTCAACCCCCCCAAACCCTCCTCAATCCCCCCAAAATCCCCCCAAATCCCCCTCACTCCCCCCAAAATCCCCCCAAATCCCCCCTCCATCACCCCAAATCCCCCTCCATCACCCCAAATCCCCCCTCCATCCCCCCAAATCCCCCCTCCATCCCCCCAAATCCCCCCCAAATCCCCCCTCCATCACCCCAAATCCCCCCTCCATCCCCCCAAATCCCCCTCCATCACCCCAAAACCCCCCCAAATCCCCTTCGATTCTCCTTCCATCACCCCAAATCCCCCCCAAATCCCCCTCAACCCCCCCAAACCCTCCTCAATCCCCCCAAAATCCCCCCCAAATCCCCCTCCATCACCCCAAATCCCCCCCAAATCCCCCTCGATTCTCCTTCCATCACCCCAAATCCCCCCCAAATCCCCCTCAATCCACCCAAATCCCCCTCAATCCCCCCAAATCCCCCTCAATCCCCCCAAATCCCCCTCAATCCCCCCAAATCCCCCCAAATCCCCCTCACTCCCCCCAAAATCCCCCCCAAATCCCCCTCCATCACCCCAAATCCCCCCTCCATCACCCCAAAACCCCCCCAAATCCCCCTCGATTCTCCTTCCATGACCCCAAATCCCCCCCAAATCCCCCTCAATCCCCCCAAATCCCTTTCCATCCCCCCAAATCCCCCCCAAACCCCCCTCAATCCCCCCAAATCCCCCTCCATCCCCCCAAATCCCCCCTCCATCCCCCCAAATCCCCCCTCCATCACCCCAAATCCCCCTCCATCACCCCAAATCCCCCCCCCAAATCCCCCTCGATTCTCCTTCCATCACCCCAAATCCCCCCCAAATCCCCCTCAATCCCCCCAAATCCCTTTCCATCCCCCCAAATCCCCCCCAAATCCCCCCCAAACCCCCCCTTTCCCCCCCCCACCATCCCCCACCCCCGGTCCCTCCCCCGGGCGGAGCCGTCCCGGCCCCGTCGGCGCCAGCCACGTCCCGGCACCGCCGCGGCCCCGAGCCCGGGACCCCCCTCGGGACCCCCCCGGGAACCCCCCGAAAACCCCTGAGACCCCTCCCCGACCCCTCCCCCACCCCAAAACCTCCCCCGGGACCCCCCAAAACCCCCCAAAACCCCTCCCCCCCCCCCACCTCAGCCATGACGGTCAAGTTGGACTTCGAGGAGTGTCTGAGGGACTCGCCCTGGTTCAGGTACCGCCCCCCCCGGGACCCCCCCCCCGAAATCCCCTGGGAACCCCCCCCAGGGACCCCCCTGGGACCCCCTGAAACCCCCCTGGGACCCCCTCGAGGCTCGGACCCCCGAGGGACCCCCCTGGAATCCCCCCGGGACCCCCCCCGGGATTGGGATCAGGAACCCCCCTGGGAATCCCCCGGGACCCCCTCGAGGCTTGGACCCCCCTGGGACCCCCTGGAATCCCCCCAGGACCTCCCCAAGACCCCTCTGGGACCCCCCCCCGAGGCTCGGACCCCCTCGGGACCCCCCCGAGCCTCGGACCCCCCTGGGACCCCCTGGAATCCCCCCAGGACCCCTGGAATCCCCCCGGGACCCTCCCGGGATTGGGATCGGGACCCCTCTGGGACCCCCCCAGAGGCTCGGACCCCCCTGGGACCCCCTGGAATCCCCCCAGGGACCCCCCCCAACCTCAGCATCCTTCTGAGACCCCCCCCGGGATTAGGACTCCCCCCAAGACCATCCCCGGATTGGGATCAGGACCCCCCCAGGAAAACCCCCGGGACCCCCCTGAGAACCCCCCCGGGACCCCCTCGAGGCTGGGACCCCCAAGGGACCCCCCTGGAATCCCCCCGGGACCCCCTCCGGGATTGGGATCAGGAACCCCCCTGGGAATCCCCCGGGACCCCCTCGAGGCTCGGACCCCCCTGGGACCCCCTGGAATCCCCCCCAAGACCCCTCTGGGACCCCTCCCCGAGGCTCGGACCCCCCCAGGACCCCCTCGGGACCCCCCGAGCCTCGGACCCCCCTGGGACCCCCTGGAATCCCCCCAGGACCCCTGGAATCCACCCGGGACCCTCCCGGGATTGGGATCGGGACCCCTCTGGGACCCCCCCGAGGCTCGGACCCCCCCAGGACCCCCTGGAATCCCCCCAGGGACCCCCCCCCAACCTCAGCATCCGTCTGAGACCCCCCCCCGGGATTAGGACTCCCCCCAAGACCATCCCCGGATTGGGATCAGGACCCCCCCAGGAAAACCCCCGGGACCCCCCTGAGACCCCCCCGGGACCCCCTCGAGGCTCGGACCCCCCCCAGGACCCCCTGGAACCCCCCAGGGATCCCCCCCCGGGATTGGGATCGGGACCCCCCCCATGAATCCCCCGGGACCCCCCCGAGGCTCGGACCCCCCTGGAATCCCCCCGGGACCCTCCCGGGATTGGGATCGGGACCCCTCTGGGACCCCCCCGAGGCTCGGACCCCCCTGGGACCCCCTGGAATCCCCCCAGGACCCCCTGGAATCCCCCCAGGGACCCCCCCCCCAACCTCAGCATCCTTCTGAGACCCCCCCCCCGGGATTGGGATCAGGACCCCCCCCAGAGACCCCTCTGGGACCCCCCCGGGACCCCCTCGAGGCTCAGACCCCCGTGGGACCCCCCCGGGACCCCCTGAATCCCCCCCCGGGATTGGGATCGGGACCCCCCCCAGGGACCCCCCCGAGGCTGGGACCCCCCCAGGACCCCCTGAATCCCCCCGGGACCCTCCCGGGATTGGGATCGGGACCCCCCCTGGGAATCCCCCGGGACCCCCTCGAGGCTCAGACCCCCCTGGGACCCCCTGGAATCCCCCCCAAGACCCCTCTGGGACCCCCCCCTCGAGGCTCGGACCCCCCTGGGACCCCCTGGAATCCCCCCCAAGACCCCTCTGGGACCCCCCCCCGAGGCTCGGACCCCCCTGGGACCCCCTGGAATCCCCCCAGGGACCCCCCCCCCCCCACCATCAGCATCCTTCTGAGACCCCCCCCGGGATTGGGATCGGGACCCCCCCCCCCCAGAGACCCCTCTGGGACCCCCCTGAGACCCCCCCGCGACCCCCTCGAGGCTCGGACCCCCCTGGGACCCTCCCAGGACCCCCCTGAACCCCCCTCGAGACCCCCCCCCCCGGGATTGGGATCGGGACCCCCCCCCGAGGCTCGGACCCCCCTGGGACCCCCTGGATCCCCCCAGGGATCCCCCCCGGGATTGGGACCCCCCCAGGGACCCCCTGGATCCCCCCCCAGGATCGGGACCCCCCCTCCCCCCCCCCACAGGTCCTCACCTTGTCCTCAGCCCCCCTCCCGCCACCCCAAAGTGCCCCAAAATCCCCCCAGGACCCCCCCAAAACCCCCCCAAATCCCTCAGGACCCCCCAGGGCCCGCCAAAATCCCCCCAGGACCCCCAAAAATCCCCCCAGGACCCCCAAAATCAGTCCTGGAACCCCCCCCCCCCAGGACCCCCCCTCAAACTTCTTCAGGACCCCCCCAAAATCCCCCCAAAAATCCCCCCAAGACCCCCCAAAATCCCCCCAGGACCCCCCCAAAATCCCCCCAAAACCCTCCAGGGCCCCCCAAAATCCCCCCAGGACCCCCCCAAAATCCCCCCAGGACCCCCCAGGGCCCCCCAAAACCCCCCAGGGCCCCCCAAAATCCCCCCAGGACCCCCCAAAATCCCCCCAAAACTCCCCCAGGGCCCCCCCCAAATCCCTCAGGGCCCCCCAAGACCCCCCCAAAATCCTCCAGGACCCCCCAAAACCCCCCCAGGGCCCCCCCCCGGGCCAGGCCCCGCCCCTCCCCCCCACAGGAAGTGGTTTCCCACGCGTGGGGGAGGGGCCGGGGCAGGAAACGGGGGAGGGGGAGGGGCTGGGGGGAGGGGCGGGGGGGGCCTTTGGGAGCCGGGCCGGCCCCACACACGCGGGGGCAAAGGGACAGCGGGGGTCACCTGGGGTCATTTGGGGTCACCTGGGGTCACCTGGGGTCATTTGGGGTCATTTGGGGTCACCTGGGGCCATTTGGGGTCATTTGGGGTCACCTGGGGTCATTTGGGGCCATTTGGGGTCACACCTGGGGTCATTTGGGGTCACCTGGGGTCATTTGGGGCCATTTGGGGCCATTTGGGGCCATTTGGGGTCATTTGGGGTCATTTGGGGTCACCTGGGGTCACCTGGGGCCATTTGGGGTCACACCTGGGGCCATTTGGGGTCACACCTGGGGTCATTTGGGGACATTTGGGGTCATTTGGGGTCACCTGGGGACATTTGGGGCCATTTGGGGTCACACCTGGGGTCATTTGGGGTCACCTGGGGTCATTTGGGATCATTCGGGGACACCTGAGGTCATTTGGGGTCCCCTTGGGTCACACCTGGGGTCACACCTGGGGTCATTTGGGGTCATTTGGGGTCACACCTGGGGTCATTTGGGGACACCTGGAGTCATTTGGGGTCATTTGGGGCCATTTGGGATCATTTGGGATCATTTGGGGCCATTTGGGGTCACCTGGGCTCACCCAGGTGTGCAAGGGACCACCGGGTGGGGGGAGGGGCGTCCTTGCACGAGGGGAACCCCAAAAGCTTCGGGAAAACCCCAAAAAAATCCCAATCCCCAAACCTGGGGGGGCTCCAAACCCCCCCCCCCCCCCAAAAAACAACCCCGGGGATCCCCAAATCCCCCCCAAAATGACCCCAAAACCTCGGGAAATGACCCCAAATCCTTCTGGGGGACCCCAGAACTCCAAAGGGGGACCCCAAAACCTCGGGAAATGACCCCAAAACTCCAAGGGGACCCCAAATCCTTCTGGGGAACCCCAAAATTCCAAGGGGGACCCCAAAAATCCAAGGGGACCCCAAAACCTTGGGAAAAGACCCCAAATCCTTCTGGGGGTCCCCAAAACTCCAAGGGGACCCCAAAACCTCGGGAAATGACCCCAAATCCTTCTGGGAGACCCCAAATCCTTCCGGGGGACCCCAAAAGTCCAAGGGGACCCCAAATCCTTCTGGGGAACCCCAAAACCTCGGGAAATGACCCCAAATCCTTCTGGGGGACCCCAAAACTCCAAGGGGACCCCAAAACCTCGGGAAAGGACCCCAAATCCTTCTGGGAGACCCCAAATCCTTCCGGGGGACCCCAAAACTCCAAGGGGATCCCAAAACCTCGGGAAAAGACCCCAAATCCTTCTGGGGGTCCCCAAATCCTTCCGGGGGACCCCAAAAGTCCAAGGGGAACCCCAAATCCTTCTGGGACACCCCAAATCCTTCTGGGGGACCCCAAAAGTCCAACGGGACCCCAAAACCTCGGGAAATGACCCCAAATCCTTCTGGGGGACCCCAAAAGTCCAAGGGGACCCCAAATCCTTCTGGGGAACCCCAAAACTCCAAGGGGATCCCAAAACCTCGGGAAAAGACCCCAAATTCTTCTGGGGAACCCCAAAACTCCAAGGGGACCCCAAAACCTCGGGAAAAGACCCCAAATTCTTCTGGGGGACCCCAAAACTCCAAGGAGACCCCAAAACCTCGGGAAAAGACCCCAAATTCTTCTGGGGGACCCCAAAACTCCAAGAAGACCCCAAATTCTTCTGGGGGACCCCAAATCCTTCCGGGGGACCCCAAAAGTCCAAGGGGACCCCAAATCCTTCTGGGGAACCCCAAAACCTCGGGAAATGACCCCAAATCCTTCTGGGGGACCCCAAATCCTTCTGGGGGACCCCAAAACTCCAAGGGGGACCCCAAATCCTTCTGGGGGACCCCAAAACCTCGGGAAATGACCCCAAATCCTTCTGGGGGGCCCCAAAATTCCAAGGGGGACCCCAAAACTCCAAGGGGACCCCAAGTCCTTCTGGGACACCCCAAATCCTTCTGGGGAACCCCAAAACTCCAAGGGGACCCCAATACCTCGGGAAAAGACCCCAAATTCTTCTGGGGGACCCCAAATTCTTCTGGGGGACCCCAAATCCTTCTGGGGGACCCCAAAAGTCCAACGGGACCCCAAAACCTCGGGAAAGGACCCCAAATCCTTCTGGGGGACCCCAAAACCTCGGGAAATGACCCCAAATCCTTCTGGGGGGCCCCAAAATTCCAAGGGGGACCCCAAAAATCCAAGGGGACCCCAAAACCTCGGGAAATGACCCCAAATCCTTCCGGGGAACCCCAAAACTCCAAGGGGACCCCAAAACCTCGGGAAAAGACCCCAAATCCTTCTGGGGGACCCCAAATCCTTCTGGGGGACCCCAAAACTCCAAGGGGACCCCAAAACCTCGGGAAAAGACCCCAAAACTCCAAGAGGGACCCCAAAATCTAGGGAAAAGACCCCAAATTCTTCTGGGGGACCCCAAAAGTCCAAGGGGGACCCCAAATCCTTCCGGGGGACCCCAAAATTCCAAGAAGACCCCAAATTCTTCTGGGGGACCCCAAATCCTTCCGGGGGACCCCAAAACCTCGGGAAATGACCCCAAATCCTGCACGAGGCCGTTTTTGGGGTCCCCCCCCGCCCCTCCCCCACCCCCAGGTGCTGCGGCGGCGCCTCCGGAAGCGGCTCCGGAAGCGCCCGCGGGGCCCCAAAATCCCCGAAACCGCCCCAAAATCCGGCCCCGCCCCCCCCGGGATCCCAAAAACCTCGAAACCGCCCCAAAATCCGGCCCCGCCCCCCCAAGAACCCCAAAATCCCCGAAACCGCCCCAAAATCCGGCCCCGCCCCCCCCGGGATCCCAAAATCCCCCAAATCCCCCCCCAAAATCTGCCCTGAACCCCCAAAATTCCCTCCAAAACCCCCCCAGGACCCCCCAAATCCCCCCAGGACCCCCAAAAATTCCCCCCAAACCCCCCCAGGACCCCCCCAAATCTCCCCAGGACCCCCAAAAATCCCCCCCAAACACCTCCAGGACCCTCCCAAACCCCCCCAGGAGCCCCAAAAATCCCCCCAAACCTCTCCAGGACCCCCCCAAAGTCCCGCCAGGACCCCCCCAGGACCCCCCCAAACCCCCCCAGGACCCCCAAAAATTCCCCCAAAACCCCCCCAGGACCCCCCCAAATCTCCCCAGGACCCCCAAAAGTCCCCCCCAAGCCCACCCAGGACCCCCCAAACTCCTCCAGGACCCCCAAAAATCCCCCCAGGACCCCCAAAACCCCTCCAGGACCCCCCAGGACCCCAAAAATCTCCCCCAAAATCCCCCCAGGACCCCCCAAAACCTCACCAGACTTCCTAAAACCCCTCCAGGACCCCCAAAAATCCCCCCAGGACCCTCAAAATACCCCCAGGACCCCCAAAAATGTCCCCCAAATCCCCCCAGGACCCCCAAAACCCCTCCAGGACCCCCAAAAATCCCCCCAAAATCCCCTGAGGACACCCCAAAACCCCCAGGACCCCCAAAACCCCCTCAGGGCTCCCAAAAATCCACCAGGACCCCCAAAAATCCCCCAAAATCCCCTCCAAACCCCTCCAGGACCCCCAAAAATCCCCCCAGAACCCCTCCAGGACCCCCAAAAATCCCCCCCAAACACCCCCAGGTCTCCCCAAAACCCCCCCAGGACCCCCCAAAATCCCCCCAAACCCCCCCAGGACCCCCAAAAACGCCCCCTGCCCCCCCCAGGGCCGCGGTGGAAGAGGCCGAGTCGGACGCGGCCGAGCTGGAGACGCACCTGGAGAAGGTGGGGGAGGGGAGGGGAGGGGGGACCCCAAATTTGGGGGGTCCGGGGGGGTCCCCAAAGGGTCTGGGGGGGGCTCAGGGGGGAGGGGAGGGGGGGTTGGGGGTTTTGGGGGGGTTTGGGGCGGTTTTGGGGTCCTCAGGTGAGTTTGGGGGGGGATTTTGGGGGGATTTTGGTGGGTTTGGGGGGGATTTTGGTGGATTTTGGGGTGATCCCAGTGGATTTTGGGGTGATCCCAGTGGATTTTGGGATGATTTCGGTGGATTTTGGGTGATTCCGGTGGATTTTGGGGTGATCCCAGTGGATTTTGGGGTGATTTCGGTGGATTTTGGGGTGATCCCAGTGGATTTTGGGGTGATCCCGGTGGATTTTGGGTGATTCCGGTGGATTTTGGGGTGATTCCGGTGGGGTTTGTGGTGATCCAGGCAGATTTTGGGGTGATTCTGGCAGATTTGGGGTGATTCCGGTAGCTTTGGGGTGATCCCGGTGGGTTTTGGGGTGATTCTGGTGGATTTTAGGTGATCCTGGCGGATTTTGGGGTGATTCCGATGGATTTTGGGTGGATTTTGGGGTGATTCTGATGGATTTTGGGTGATCCCGGCGGATTTTGGGGTGATCCCAGCGGATTTTGGGGTGATTCTGGCAGATTTTGGGTGATTCCGGTAGATTTGGGCTGATCCCGGTGGGTTTTGGGGTGATTCCGGAGGGTTTTGGGGTGGATTTTGGGGTGATTCCGGTGGATTTTGGGCTGGATTTTGGGGCGGATTTTGGGGCGGATTTTGGGCTGATTCCGGCAGATTTTGGGGTGGATTTTGGGGTGATTCTGGCGGATTTTGGGGTGGCTTTTGGGGTGATTCTGGTGGATTTTGGGGTGGCTTTTGGGCTGATTCCGGCCGTTTTTGGGATGGATTTTGGGGTGGATTTTGGGGTGGATTTTGGGCCGATTCCGGGGGATTTTGGGGTGGATTTTGGGGTGGATTTTGGGCTGATCCCGGCAGATTTTGGGGTGGATTTTGGGCTGATCCCGGCCGCTTTTGGGCTGGATTTTGGGGCTGATCCCGGCAGATTTTGGGGTGGATTTTGGGCTGATTCTGGCGGATTTTGGGGTGGCTTTTGGGCTGATTCCGGCCGTTTTTGGGATGGATTTTGGGGTGGATTTTGGGGTGGATTTTGGGCCGATTCCGGGGGATTTTGGGCTGATTCCGGGGGATTTTGGGGTGGATTTTGGGGTGGATTTTGGGCTGATCCCGGCCGCCTTTGGGGTGGATTTTGGGGCTGATTCTGGCAGATTTTGGGCTGGATTTTGGGCCGATTCCGGGGGATTTTGGGGCGGATTTTGGGGTGGATTTTGGGGTGGATTTTGGGCGGATTCTGGCGGCTTTTGGGGCGGATTTCGGGCTGGATTTTGGGCTGATTCCTGCAGATTTTGGGCTGGATTTTGGGGTGATTCTGGCGGATTTTGGGGTGGCTTTTGGGCTGATTCTGGCGGCTTTTGGGGCGGATTTCGCGCTGGATTTTGGGCTGATTCCGGCGGATTTTGGGGTGGATTTTGGGGTGGATTTTGGGGCTGATTCTCGCGGGTTTTGGGGTGGATTTTGGGGTGGATTTTGGGCTGATTCCGGCCGCTTTTGGGGTGGATTTTGGGCTGATCCCGGCGGATTTTGGGGTGGATTTTGGGTTGATTCCATCAGATTTTGGCGTGGATTTTGGGGTGATTCTGGCCGATTTTGGGGTGGCTTTTGGGCTGATTCCGGGGCTTTTGGGGCGGATTTCGGGCTGGATTTTGGGCTGATTCCGGCGGATTTTGGGGTGGATTTTGGGGTGGATTTTGGGGCTGATTCTGGCGGGTTTTGGGGTGGATTTTGGGGTGGATTTTGGGGTGGATTTTGGGCTGATCCCGGCCGCTTTTGGGCTGGATTTTGGGCTGATTCCGGCTGCTTTTGGGGTGGATTTTGGGCTGATCCCGGCGGATTTTGGGGTGAATTTTGGGTTGATTCCATCAGATTTTGGCGTGGATTTTGGGGTGATTCCGGTGGATTTTGGGGTGGATTTTGGGGTGGATTTTGGGCTGATTCCGGCCGCTTTTGGGGTGGATTTTGGGGCTGATCCCGGCGGATTTCGGGGTGGATTTTGGGCTGGATTTTGGGCTGATTCCAGCGGGTTTTGGGGTGGATTTGGGGCTGATCCCGGCGGATTTTTGGGGTGGATTTTGGGCTGGTTCCGGAGGGTTTTGGGGTGGATTTTAGGGTGGATTTTGGGGTGATTCCGGCAGATTTTGGGGTGGATTTTGGGTTGATCCCCGGCGGATTTCGGGCTGGATTTTGGGCTGGATTTTGGGCTGATTCCAACAGATTTTGGGTGGATTTTGGGGTGGATTTTGGGGCCAATCCCGGCGGATTTTGGGGTGGATTTTGGACTGATTCCGGCGGCTTTTGGGATGGATTTTGGGGTGGATTTTGGGGCTGATCCCGGCGGATTTTGGGGCGGATTTTGGGCTGATTCCAGTGGATTTTGGGCTGATCCCGGCCGCTTTTGGGGTGGATTTTGGGGTGTATTTTGGGCTGATTCCGGCGGATTTCGGGCTGATTCTGGCGGATTTCGGGGTGGATTTTGGGCTGGATTTTGGGCTGATTCCGGCCGCTTTTGGGGTGGATTTTGGGGCTGATCCCGGCAGATTTCGGGGTGGATTTTGGGCTGGATTTTGGGCTGATCCCGGCCGCTTTTGGGGTGGATTTTGGGCTGATTCCGGCGGATTTCGGGCTGATTCCGGCGGATTTCGGGGTGGATTTTGGGCTGGATTTTGGGCTGATCCCGGCCGCTTTTGGGGTGGATTTTGGGCTGATTCCGGCGGATTTCGGGCTGATTCCGGCGGATTTCGGGGTGGATTTTGGGCTGGATTTTGGGCTGATCCCGGCCGCTTTTGGGGTGGATTTTGGGGTGATCCCGGCGGATTTTGGTCCCCCCCAGGTGCTGAAGCTCTGCTCGGCCGTGCTCGAGGCCGGCCGGGCTCTGGAAGGTTCCAGCCGAGCCTTCGCCGCGGGGCTCCGGGAGCTCGCGGGGACCCCCCGGGGGGGACCCCCTGGTGCGGGTGAGACCCCCCAAAATCCCCCGGGATTGGGGTGCCCTGGAGGGGCGGGACCCCGAATTTGGGAGGGTTTGGGGGGGGGTCCAGTGGGAGGGAGGGGTCCTGGGAGGGGGGGGGAGCCCCAAATTTGGGGTTTTGGGAGTTCTTGGGGGTCCCTGGGGGGATTTGGGGGTTCCTAGAGTGAATTTTGGGGATCCCTGGGGGGATTTGGGGGTTCCTAGAGTGAATTTTGGGGATCCCTGGGGGGATTTGGGGGTTCCTAGAGTGAATTTTGGGGGTTCCTGATGGGTTTGGGGTTCCTGGGGGGATTTGGGGGTCTCGGGAGGGAATTTTGAGGGTCCCTGGGTGGGTTTGGGGGTCCTGGGGGGTTTTGGGGTCCTAGGGGACTTTGGGGTTCCTGGAGTGAATTTTGGGGGTCCCTGGGAGGATTTTGGGGTCCCTGGAGTGAATTTTGGGGGTTTCTGGGGGGTTTTGGGGGTCCCTGGGTGGGTTTGGGGGTTCCTGGGGGGATTTTGGGGTCCCTGGAGTGAATTTTGGGGGTTCCTGGAGTGAATTTTGGGGGTCCCGAACCCCTCCTGACCCCCCCCCCCCCGGCCGTTCCCCCCCCAGGAGGCTCTGGAGAAGTTCTGTGATTCGCTGGAGCAGATGATGGACAGCCACGAGGTCCGCAGGCCACGCCCCCTTCTCCCGAGGCCACGCCCACACTCAAACACACCACGCCCCCTTTTCTCCAAGCCACGCCCCCTTCGGGCCACACCCCCTTAGCCCCGCCCACTCCCTTCCGGCCCCGCCCCTCCCGGCCTGGCCACGCCCCCAAATTTGGCCCCGCCTCCTCCTGGCCTGGTCACGCCCCCCACGCTTTGGGCCACGCCCCCCCGGCCTGGCCACGCCCCCAAATTTGCCCCACCTCCTCCCGGCCTGGCCACGCCCCCCCACGCTTTGGCCACGCCCCTCCCGGCATGGCCACGCCCTCCAAATTTGGCCCAGCCTCCTCTCGTCCTGGCTGCCCGCCCCTCCCGCCCTGGCCACGCCCCACACTTTGGCCACGCCCCCTCCCAGTTTGGCCACGCCCCCCACGCTTAGGCCCCGCCCCCTCCCGGCCTGGCCACGCCCCGCACGCTTTGACCACGCCCCCTCTCGTCCTGGCCACTCCCCCAAATTTGGCCCCGCCCCTTCCTGGCCTGGTCACGCCCCTCCCGCCCTGGCCACGCCCCACACTTTGGCCACGCCCCCTCCCAGTTTGGCCACGCCCCCCATGCTTTGGCCCCGCCCCCTCCCGGTCTGGCCACGCCCCCAAATTTGGCCCCGCCCCCTCCCGCTCTGGCCCCACCCCTCCCGCCCTGGCCACGCCCCCGCTTTGGCCGCGCCCCCTCCCAGTTTGGCCACGCCCCCCACGCTTAGGCCCCGCCCCCTCCCGGCCTGGCCACGCCCCCCACGCTTTGGCCACGCCCCTCCCGCCCTGGCCACGCCCCCCACGCTTTGGCCACGCCCCCAGGAGCTGCGGAGCTGCACCCAGAGCGCCCTCAGGAGGCACCTGCAGCCCCTGCTGCGAGAGTGAGGGGGATTTGGGGGGTCCGGGGGGGATTTTGGGGGGGTCCTGAGGGGATTTGGGGGGTCCCAGAGGGATTTTGGGGGGATTTGGGGGGGTCCCGAGGGGATTTGGGGTGTCCCAGGGGGATTTTGGGGGTCCTGGGGGGGATATGGAGGGGTCCGGGGGGGATTTTGGGAGGTCCTGGGGGCATTTTGGGGGGTCCCGGGGGGATTTGGGGGGTCCAGGGGGGATTTTGGGGGGTCCTGGGAGCATTTTGGGGGGATTTTGAGGGGTCCCGGGGAGATTTTGGGGGGTCCAGGGGGATCTAGGGGGTCCTGGGGGGATTTTGGGGGGTACCAGGGTGATTTGTGGGGTCCAGGGGGGATTTTGGGGGGTCCTGGGAGGATTTGGGGGGTCCTGGGAGGATTTTGGGGGGATTTGGGGGTTCTTGGGGGGATTTTGGGGGTCCAGGGGAGATTTGGGGGGCCCAGGGGGGATTTTGGGGGGTACCAGGGTGATTTGGGGGGGGTCCTGGGTGGATTTGGGGGGTCCAGGGGGGAATTTTGCAGGCTTGGGGCAATTTTGGGGATCCTGGGAGGATTTTGGGGGGATTTGGGGGGTCATGGGGGGATTTTGGGGGTCCAGGAGGGATCTGGGGGGACCAGGGGGGATTTTAGGGGTCCCAGAGGGATTTGGGGGTCCTGGGGGGATTTGGGGGGGTTCCAGCCCCATCCCTGACCCGATTTTGGGGTGATTTTGGGGCTCTCCGGGGGTGTCTCAGGCTGGGATTTAATCCCGGTTTTTGGGGTGATTTTGGGGCTCTCTGGGGGTGTCTCAGGCTGGGACTTAATCCCGGTTTTTGGGGTGATTTTGGGGCTCTCCGGGGTGGTTCCAGCCCCATCCCTGACCCGATTTTGGGGTGATTCCAGGGCTCTCCGGGGGCTCCGTGCCGCGGGCCGGGAGCGCTCGCGCGCGGCCGAGCTCCTGCAGGGGGCGCTGCAGCACCACGCCGAGGTGCCGCGACGGCGCCCCCTGGAGGCTCAGGAGGCTCAGGCGGCGCTGGGCGTGGCCAGGGGCGTGGCCAGGGCCCGGGGGCTGGACCACGTGCTGCAGGTGGGCGGGGCTTAAGGGGGTGGGCGGGGCTTAAGGGGGTGGGGCTGGTGTGGGGTGCGCAGGTGGGCGGGGCTTAAGGGGGTGGGCGGGGCTTAAGGGGGTGGGGCTTAATGGGGGTGGGCGTGGCTTAGCAGAGTGGGCGGGGCGTTTGGTGTGTGGGTGGGCGGGGCTTAGCGGGGTGGGCGGGGCTTAAGGGTGGGGGCATTTGGTGTGTGGGTGGGCGGGGCTTAAGAGCTGGGTGGGGCATTTGGTGTGCAGGAGGGCGGGGCTTAAGGGGGTGGGCGAGGCGTTTGGTGTGCAGGTGGGCGGGGCTTAAGGGGTGGGCGGGGCTTAAGGGGTGGGCGGGGCATTTGTGTGCAGGTGGGCGGGGCTTAATGGGGTGGGCGTGGTTTTGGGGCGACCAGGCGGGCCGGGCTTAGCGGGGGTGGGTGTAGTCTGGGAGTGCAGATGGGCGGGGCTTAGCGGGGGTGGGCGGGGCTTAAGGGGGTGGGGCTGGTTTGGGAGTGCAGGTGGGCGTGGTTTATAGGGATGGGCGTGGTCTGGGAGGGCAGGTGGGTGGGGCTTAATGGAGTGGGCGTGGTCTGGGTGTGAGAGTAGGCGGGGCTTAATGGGCGGGCGTGGTTTTGGGGTGCAGGTGGGCGGGGCTTAGCGGGCGGAGCGGGGGTTTAAATGGTGGGTGTGGTTTGGGGTGTGGTTTGGGGTGTAGAGATGGGCCGGGCTTAATGGGGTGGGCGTGGTTTGATGTGGGCGGGCGGGTGGGGCTTAGCGGGGTGGGCGGGGCTTAACGGGATGGGCGTGGTTTAATGGGGACGGGCGTGGTCTGGGTGTGCAGTTGAGCGGAGCTTAATGGGTGGGCGTGGCTTTGGGTGCGAAGGTGGGTGGGGCTTAATGGGGATGGGCGTGGCTTAAATGGTTCGAGGGCGTGGGCGTGGCCTGCGACTGGGCGTGGCCTGTCGGGACTGGGCGTGGCCCAGGAGTGGGCGGGGTCTAACGACGTGGGCGTGGCTTAAAGTGGGTGGGCGTGTCCTAGAGGTGGGCTGGGGTTAATGAGTGGGCGTGGCTTAAAGTGGGTGGGCGTGTCCTAGAGGTGGGCCGGGATTAACGGGGGTGGGCGTGGCTTAAAATTGAGCGCGCGTGTCCCGGGGTGGGCGGGGCTTAGGGAGTGGGCGTGGCTTAAATAGGTGGGCGTGGTCTTGTCTTAATTGTGCGGGTGGGGTCTGCGAGAGGTGGGCGTGGTTTATGTGGGCGGGGCTTAACTGGGTGCGGTCTGGGCGTTGCCTAAAGGAGTGGGGTTTGGGTAGGTGGGGGTTGGGTGGGCGTGGCTTTGGGTGGGCGTGGCTTTGGGTGGGCGTGGCCACGCCCTCACCCTGCCCCTCCCCCAGCTCAACGTGGTGCAGGACAAGAAAAAAACCGAAATTCTGCAGTTTGTGAGTGAAATTTGGGGGGTTTTGGGGATTTTGGGGGGTCCCTGGGGCTCTTCAGGGAGTCACAAAAGGATTTGGGGGTCCCGGGGAGGATTTGGGGGACCCTCGGGGGGTTTTTGGGGGGGTCCTTGGGGGTCCCTGGGTTGGATTTGGGGATCTCTGAGGATCCCGAAAAGGGGAAGTTTGGAGGATTTTTTGGGGGTTGGGGGGGTCCCTGAGGGGATTTGGGGGGGGCCGGGGAGGGTTTGGGGGGGTGTTTGGGCTTCCTGTATTTGGGGAGGGGTCTGGGGGTCCCGGGGGGGGTTTTGGGGGGCCCTGGGGGGGTTTTGGGGATCTCTGAGGGTCCCAAAAAGGGGAAGTTTGGGGGATTTTTTGGGGGTTGGGGGGTCCCTGAGGGGATTTTTGGGGGGGGCTGGGGAGGGTTTGGGGGGGTGTTTGGGCTTCCTGTATTTGGGGAGGGGTCTGGGGGTCCCAGGGAGGATTTGGGGGGCCCTGGGGGGGTTTTGGGGAGCTCTGAGGGTCCCAAAAAGGAGAAGTTTGGGGTATTTTTTGGGGTTGGGGGGGGGTCCCTGAGGGGATTTTTGGGGGGGCTGGGGAGGGTTTGGGGGGGTGTTTGGGCTTCCTGTATTTGGGGAGGGGTCTGGGGGTCCCGGGGGGGTTTTGGGGGACCCTGGGGGGGTTTTTTGGGGGGTCTTTGGGGGTCCCTGGGTTGGATTTGGGGATCTCTGAGGGTCCCGAAAAGGGGAAGTTTGGGGGATTTTTTGGGGGTTGGGGGGTCCCTGAGGGGATTTGGGGGGGGCTGGGGAGGGTTTGGGGGGGTGTTTGGGCTTCCTGTATTTGGGGAGGGGTCTGGGGGTCCCAGGGAGGATTTGGGGGGCCCTGGGGGGGTTTTGGGGAGCTCTGAGGGTCCCAAAAAGGAGAAGTTTGGGGTATTTTTTGGGGCTTGGGGGGTCCCTGAGGGGATTTTTGGGGGGGCTGGGGAGGGTTTGGGGGGGGTGTTTGGGCTTCCTGTATTTGGGGAGGGGTCTGGGGGTCCCGGGGAGGATTTGGGGGACCCTCGGGGGTTTTTTGGGGGGCTCCTTGGGGGTCCCTGGGTTGGATTTGGGGATCTCTGAGGGTCCCAAAAAGGGGAAGTTTGGGGGATTTTTTGGGGGTTGGGGGGGGTCCCTGAGGGGATTTGGGGGGGCTGGGGAGGGTTTGGGGGGGGTGTTTGGGCTTCCTGTATTTGGGGAGGGGTCTGGGGGTCCCGGGGGGGTTTTGGGGGGCCCTGGGGGGGTTTTGGGGCTCCTTGAGGGTCCCGGAAGGGGAAGTTTGGGGGATTTTTTGGGGTTGGGGGGGGTCCCTGAGGGGATTTTGGGGGGGCTGGGGAGGGTTTGGGGGGGTGTTTGGGCTTCCTGTATTTGGGGAGGGGTCTGGGGGTCCCGGGGGGGTTTTGGGGGGTCCCGAGGGTGGCGCTGACCCCCCTCCCCCCCTCCGCCCATCCCCCCCCAGGTGCTGGCGCTGCTGGAGGCTCAGGCCGCGTTTTTCAGCCGCGGGCACCAGGGGGCGACAGCGACGCGCGATTATCGGGGGCACCTGGGGGCGCAGGTGGGGCTGGGACCCCCAAAATCCACCCCGAGCACCCCGAAATCCACCCAGAACACCCCGAAATCCACCCAAAATCCACCCAGACCACCCCGAAATCCACCTCAAACACCCCAAAATCCACCCCAAACACCCCAAAATCCACCCAAAATCCACCCGAAACACCCCGAAATCCACCCAAAATCCACCCCAAACACCCCGAAATCCACCCCAAACACACCAAAAGCCACCCCAAACACACCAAAAGCCACCCCAAACACCCCAAAACACCCAGAACACCCCGAAATCCACCCCAAACACCCCAAAATCCACCCAAAACATCCCAAAATCCACCCAAAATTCCCCCAAAACACCCCAAAATCCACCTAAGACACTCCGAAATCCACCCTAAAATCCACCCAAAACACCCCAAAATCCACCTAAAACGCCCCAAAATCCTCCTGGGACCCCCAATCCCCCCCCGGCCTGTGATTATCGGGGGCACCTGGGGGCGCAGGTGGGGCTGGGACCCCCAAAATCCACCCCGAACACCCCGAAATCCACCCAGAACACCCCAAAATCCACCCAAAATCCACCCCAAACACCTCAAAATCCACCCAGAATACCCCAAACACCCCAAAATCCACCCAGAACACCCCAAAAGCCACCTAAAACACCTCGAAATCCACCCAGAACACCCCGAAATCCACCCAAAGCACCCGAAATCCACCCCAAACACCCCAAAATCCACCCAAAATCCACCCAAAGCACCTCGAAATCCACTCAGAACACCCCGAAATCCACCTAAAACACCCCGAAATCCACCCCAAACACCCCGAAATCCACCCAGACCACCCTGAAATTCGCCCAAAACCCCCAAGATCCACCCAGAACACCCCAAAATCCACCTAAATCACCCCGAAATTCACCTAAAACCCCCCAAAATCCACCCCAAATCCACCAGAACTCCCCCAAAATCCATCTAAAACACCCCAAAATCCCCCCAAAACCCCCCAAAATCCACCTAAACCACCCCAAAAACTCCCCGGGGCCCCCCCAAAACCCCTCCGAGATCCTCCCCCATCCCCCAGAGACCCCTGAGACCCCCAGGGACTCCCCCAAAATCCCCCCCGGGACCCCAAAATCCCCCCCGGGACCCCAAAACCACCCAAGGACACCCCCAAGAGACCCCTCCCCCACCCCATGGGATCTCCCACCCCCAAAATTCCCGGGGTCCGGGCTGGGGGCGGGGTCCCGGGGGGGTTTTGGGGTGGTCCCGGGGGGTCCCGGGGTGTTCCAAAGGGGGTTCCCGGGGATTGCTGATTTTTGGGGACCCCCCCCGTCCCAGCTGGAGCGGGGGGAGCTGGGGAGGGGTCCCGGGGGGGTTTTGGGGTGGTCCCGGGGGGTTCCAAGGGGGGGTCCCGGGGGGGTTTTGGGGTGGTCCCGGGGGGTCCTGGGTTGAGGGGGGTCCCGGGGGCTCCCGGAGGGTTCCAAGGGGGGTCCCCGGGGGTTGCTGATTTTTGGGGATCCCCGGTCCGAGCTGGGGAGGGGTCCCGGGGGGTTCCAAGGGGGGGTCCCGGGGGGGATTTTGGGGTGGTCCCGGGGGGCCCCGGGTTTTGGGGTGGTCCCAGGGGGCCCCGGGGGGTTCCAAGGGGGGGCCCCGGGGGGTCCTGGGTTGAGGGGGGGTCCCGGGGGGGTTCCAAGGGGGGGTCCCGGGGGTTGCTGATTTTTGGGGACCCCCCTGTCCCAGCTGGAGCGGGGGGAGCTGGGGAGGGGTCCCAGGGGGGTTTTGGGGTGGTCCCGGGGGGTTCCAAGGGGGGGTTGCTGATTTTTGGGGATCCCCGGTCCGAGCTGGGGAGGGGTCCCGGGGGGTTCCAAGGGGGGGTCCCGGGGGGGATTTTGGGGTGGTCCCGGGGGGCCCCGGGTTTTGGGGTGGTCCCAGGGGGTCCCGGGGGGTTCCAAGGGGGGTCCCGGGGGTTGCTGATTTTTGGGGACCCCCCCCCTGTCCCAGCTGGAGCGGGGGGAGCTGGAGGGGGCGCGGCGGCAGCGGGACCTGGAGCAGCGGCACCAGCTCCTGCTGCAGCAGGTGGGCGTGGCCGGGGGGCGTGGCCAGGGCGGAGGGGGCGTGGTCTGACCTCGGGGGGCGTGGCCTGAGGGAAAAGGGTGGGTTTGATTGGGTGGGGGCGTGGCTTAAAATGGGGGGCGTGGCCTGAGGTTGGGGGGTGGTCTCGGTGGAAGGGGCGTGGCTTAAATGGGGGGCGTGGCCTGAGGTTTGGGGGTGGTCTCGGTGGAAGGGGCGTGGCCTGGGGCGTGGCCAAAGGTGGGGTGTGGCTGCGGGGAGTGGGCGGTGCCGCGTATGATTGACAGGTGGGGAAGGGGGGGCGTGGTCAGTGTTGATTGACAGGTGGGGCACGGGTGGGTGTGAGTGCTGATTGACAGGGGGTGGGGGGCGTGGCCGTGCTTTGATTGACAGCTGCAATCGAGCCGATTGACAGCCTAGGGTCGGGTTAATTTGATTGACAGCTGCAGGAAGGGGCGTGGCTCGGTTGGGGTGGGGGGGTGGGGGGCGGGGCCTGTGTTGATTGGCGGCTCCCAGGACCTATCGCAGGAGGAGGTGGGCGGGGCCGCGGGGGAGGCGGGGCCTGAGGCCCCGCCCATGGAGGGTTACCTGTACAAGAGAGCCAGCAACGCCTTCCGCACCTGGAGCAGGTACCGGAACCCCCAAAAACCGCCCCAAAACCACCCCAAAACACCCCCAAACACCCTGAAACCACCCCAAAACACCCCAAAACCACCCCAAAACACCCCCAAACACGCTGAAACTCCCAAAACCACCCCAAAACTCCCCAAACCACCCCAAAAAGTCCTAAAACTCCCCAAAACACCCCAAAACTCCCCAAGACTCCCCAAAACACCCCCATTCCACTCCAAACCACCCCAAAACCCCCTGAAACTCCCCAAAACACCCCAAAACCACCCAAAACCTCCCCAAAACACCCCAAAAACGCCCTAAAACTCCCTAAAACGCCCCCGTTCCACTCCAAACCACCCCAAAACCCCCTGAAACGCCCCAAATCACCCCAAAAACTCCCCAAAACATCCCAAAACATCCCAAAACACCCCGAATCACCCCAAAAATGCCCAAAATGCCCCAAAACTGCCCCAAAACTCCCTAAAACTCCCTGCAACTCCCTAAAACCCCAAAAACGCCCTAAAACGCTCCGAAACGCCCCCGTTTTCCTCCAAAACCACCCCAAAACCCCCAGAAACTCCCCAAAACACCCCAAAAACACCCTAAAACTCCCTAAAACACCTCAGTTCCACTCCAAACCACCCTAAAACTCCCCAAAACACCCCAAAAACGCCCTAAAACTCCCCAAAACACCCCAAAAACACCCTAAAACTCTCCAAAACGCCCCCGTTCCACTCCAAACCACCCCAAAACCCCCTGAAACTCCCCAAAACACCCCAAAAACACCCAAAAATTCCCCAAAATACCCCAAAACCACCCAAAACCTCCCCAAAACACCCCAAAAACGCCCTAAAACTCCCTAAAACGCCCCCGTTCCACTCCAAACCACCCCAAAACCCCCTGAAACGCCCCAAAACCCCCCAAAAACTCCCCAAAACATCCCAAAACACCCCGAATCACCCCAAAAATGCCCAAACTGCCCCAAAACTGCCCCAAAACTCCCTAAAACTCCCTGCAACTCCCTAAAACCCCAAAAACGCCCTAAAACGCTCCGAAACGCCCCCGTTTTCCTCCAAAACCACCCCAAAACGCCTCGAAATTCCCTAAAATCCCCTGAAACGCCCCAAAAACGCCCCAAAAACGCCCTAAAACCAGCCCAAAACGCCCCCAAATTCCCAAATTTCCGCCCCCTCCAGGCGCTGGTTCTTCATCCAGAGCAACCAACTGCTGTACCTGAAACGGGCCCGGGTGGGTTTTGGGGGGTCCTGGGGGGTTTTGGGGGTCCTGGGGGATTTTGGGGGGTCCTGGGGGGGTTTTGGGGGATCCTGGGTGGGTTTGGGGGGGATTTTGGGGAGAGTTTTGGGGGTCCTGGGTGGGTTTTGGGGGGTTTTCGGGGGTCTGGGGGGGGATTTTAGGGGTCCCCAGGTGATTTTGGGGGGTCCCAGATGGGTCTGGGTGGGTTTTGGGGGGTCCTGGGGGGTTTTTGGGGGGGCCTGGGTGGGTTTTGGGGGGTCCTGGGGGATTTTTGGGGGTCGTGGGTGGGTTTTGGGGGGATTTTGGGGGGAGTTTTGGGGGTCCTGGGTGGGTTTTAGGGGGTCTTGGGAGGGATTTTAGGGGCCCCCGGCTGATTTTGGGGGGTCCCAGATGGGTCTGGGGGGGGTTTTGGGGGTCCTGGGGGGATTTGGGGGGGTCCTGGGTGGGTTTTGGGGGGATTTTGGGGAGAGTTTTGGGGGTCCTGGGGGGTTTTGGGGGGTCGCGGGTGGGTTTTGGGGGGATTTTGGGGGGAGTTTTGGGGGTCCTGGGTGGGTTTTGGGGGGTCTTGGGAGGGATTTTAGGGGGCCCCGGCTGATTTTGGGGGGGTCCCAGATGGGTCTGGGTGGGTTTTGGGGGGTCCTGGGGGGTTTTTGGGGGGTCCTGGGTGGGTTTTGGGGGGATTTTGGGGAGAGTTTTGGGGGTCCTGGGGGGTTTTTGGGGGGTCCTGGGGAATTTTGGGGGGTCCTGGGTGGATTTTGGGGGATCCTGGGGGATTCTGGGGGGTCCTGGGTGGATTTTGGGGTGTCCTGGGTGGATTTTTGGGGGGTCCTGTGTGGATTTTGGGGGGTCCTGGGTGGGTTTTTGGGGGGTCTGGGGTGGGTTTTGGGGGGTCCTGGGTGCGTTTTGAGGGCTCCTGGGGGGATTTTGGGGGGTCCTGTGTAGATTTTGGGGGGTCCTGGTTGGATTTTGGGGGTCCTGGGTGGATTTTGGGGGGTCCTGGGTGGATTTTTGGGGGTCCTGGGGGATTTTGAGGGGTCCTGGGTGGATTTTTGGGGGTCCTGGGTGGATTTTGGGGGGTCCTGGGTGGATTTTTGGGGGTCCTGGGGGATTTTGAGGGGTCCTGGGTGGATTTTGGGGTGTCCTGGGGGGATTTTGGGGGTTCTGGGTGGATTTTTGGGGGGTCCTGGGTGGATTTTGGGGTGTCCTGGGGGATTTTGGGGGGTCCTGGGTGGATTTTGGGGTGTCCTGGGGGATTTTGGGGTGTCCTGGGGGATTTTGGGGGGTCCTGGGTGCGTTTTTGGGGGGTCCTGGGTGGATTTTGGGGGGTCCTGGGTGGATTTTCGGGGGTCCTGGGGGATTTGGGGGGGTCCTGGGTGGATTTTTGGGGGGTCCTGAGTGGGTTTTGAGGGCTCCAGGGGGGATTTTGGGGGGTCCGGGTGGGTTGTTGGGGGATCCTGGGTGGATTTTTGGGGGGTCCTGGATGGATTTTGGGGGGTCCTGGGTGGGTTTTGGGGGGTCCTGGGGGATTTTGGGGGGTCCTGGGTGGATTTTGGGGGGTCCTGGGTGGGATTTTGGGGGGTCCTGCGTAGATTTTGGGGGGTCCTGGGTGGATTTTGAGGGGTCCTGGGTGGGTTTTGAGGGGTCCTGGGTGGATTTTTGGGGGGTCCTGGGGGGATTTTGGGGGGTCCTGGGTGGATTTTTGGGGGGTCCTGGGTGGATTTTTGGAGGGTCCTGGGTGGATTTTCGGGGGTCCTGGGGGATTTGGGGGGGTCCTGGGTGGATTTTTGGGGGGTCCTGAGTGGGTTTTGAGGGCTCCAGGGGGGATTTTGGGGGGTCCGGGTGGGTTTTTGGGGGGTCCTGGGTGGATTTTGGGGGGTCCTGGGGGATCTTGGGGGGTCCTGGGTGGGTTTTGAGGGGTCCTGGGGGATTTTGGGGGGTCCTGCGTAGATTTTGGGGGGTCCTGGTTGGATTTTGGGGGTCCTGGGTGGATTTTTGGGGGGTCCTGGGTGGATTTTTGGGGGGTCCTGGGGGAATTTTGGGGGGTCCTGGGTGGGTTTTGAGGGCTCCAGGGGGGATTTTGGGGGGTCCTGGGTGGATTTTGGGGTGTCCTGGGGGATTTTGGGGGGTCCTGGGGGATTTTGGGGTGTCCTGGGTGGATTTTGGGGGGTCCTGGGTGGATTTTGGGGGTCCTGGGTGGATTTTGGGGTGTCCTGAATGGATTTTTGGGGGGGACCCCCCACTTTGTGGGGAGAGGCGGGGCCGCATTTTGGGGTCCTTTTTTTTTTAATTTTTTTAGGATTTGGGGGTTTTTGGGGTTGTTTTTAACCGCGGATTTGGGGGGGGAGGGGGTGGGGGAGGATTTTGGGGGGACCCCTCCCCACCTGGGTGAGATTTTGGGGACCCCCCCAGGACCCCCCCACGGTGGTGGTGGAGGACCTGAGGCTCTGCACCGTCAAACCCTGCCCTGACCTCGAGCGCCGCTTCTGCTTCGAGGTCGTCTCCCCGTCCAAGTGAGACCCCAAAAATCCCCCCAAAAAAATCCGTTTTGGGGGAGGGGGGACCCCAAAATTCTGGGGGGACCCCAAAATCTGGAAAAGAACCCCCCAAAAAAATCCCCATTCCCAAAGGTTGGGGCTCGAAAATCGCCCCCAAACCGCCCAAAATTCTCCTGGAAAGACCCCAAAATCTTCCTGGGGTACCTCGAAATTGCGAGGGAGACCCCAAAAATCCATTTTGGGGGAGGGGGGGACCCCAAAATTCTGGGGGGATCCAAAATCTGGAAAAGAACCCCCCAAAAAATCCCCATTCCCAAAGGTGGAGGCTCGAAAATCGCCCCCAAACGGCCCAAAATTCTCCTCGAAAGACCCCAAAATCTTCCTGGGGCACCCCGAAATTGCGAGGGAGACCCCAAAAATCCGTTTGGGGGGAGGGGGGACCCCAAAATTCTGGGGGGACCCCAAAATCTGGAAAAGAACCCCCCAAAAAATCCCCATTCCCAAAGGTGGAGGCTCGAAAATCGCCCCCAAACCGCCCAAAATTCTTCTGGAAGGACCCCAAAACCTTCCTGGGGTACCCTCGAAATTGCGAGGGAGACCCCAAAAATCCCATTTTGGGGGAGGGGGGACCCCAAAATTCTGGGGGGATCCAAAATCTTGGGGGGAGCCCCCCAAAAAATCCAATTCCCAAAGGTGGAGGCTCGAAAATCGCCCCCAAAACCGCCCAAAACTCTCCTGGAAAGACCCCAAAATCTTCCTGGGGTACCTCGAAATTGCGAGGGAGACCCCGAAAATCCGTTTTGGCGGGGAGGGGGGGACCCCAAAATTCTGGGGGGGACCCCAAAATCTGGAAAAGAACCCCCCAAAAAATCCCCATTCCCAAAGGTGGAGGCTCGAAAATCGCCCCCAAAACCGCCCAAAATTCTCCTGGAAAGACCCCAAAACCTTCCTGGGGCACCCCAAAATTCCGAGGGAGACCCCAAAAATCCATGGGGGGACCATGAAATTGCGAGGAGACCCCAAAAATCCATTCTGGGGGGAGGGGGGACCCCAAAATTCTGGGGGGGGATCCAAAATCTTGGGGGGAGCCCTGCAAAAAATCCCAATTCCCAAACCTGGGGGGGCTCCAAACCCCTCCAAAACGGACCCCGGGGCCCCCCAACCCCCCCCCAAAAAATGACACCCAACACCCCAAAACC
The DNA here is from genome assembly GCF_041296385.1 of Aphelocoma coerulescens. NCBI lineage: Eukaryota > Metazoa > Chordata > Aves > Passeriformes > Corvidae > Aphelocoma > Aphelocoma coerulescens. The sequence goes on along the minus strand of NW_027183729.1, from coordinate 835 downwards.
TTTCCTGGGGGGAGGGGGACCCCCCAAAACGGCCGAGGGGACCCCAAAATCCCCTTTTTTCCCCCCAGATCCTGCGTCCTGCAGGCGGATTCGGGGGGGGGGCAGCGCCGCTGGGTCAGCGCCGTCCAGAGCAGCATCGCCTGCGCCTACACCCAGAGCCCCCCGAAAGCGCCCCCGGGGCAGGTGGGGACCCCAAAAACCGCCCCAAAACGGCCCGAAACCGCCCCAAAATAGCCCAAAACCGCCCTAAAATAGCCCAAAATGGCCCGAAACCGCCGTAAAATAGCCCAAAATATCCCCAAACCGCCCTAAAATAGCCCAAAATAGCCCGAAACCGCCCCAAAATAGCCCAAAACCGCCTCAAAATGCCCCAAAATAGCCCAAAGCCGCCCTAAAATAGCCCAAAACCGCCCTAAAATAGCCCCAAACCGCCCCAAAATAGCCAAAGCCGCCCTAAAATAGCCCAAAGCCGCCCTAAAATAGCCCAAAATAGCCCTAAACCGCCCTAAAACAGCCCGAAACCGCCCCAAAACAGCCCGAAACTGCCCAAAACAGCCCAAAACCGCCTCAAAATGCTTCAAAATAGCCCAAAACCGCCCTAAAATAGCCCCAAACCGCCCTAAAATAGCCCAAAACCGCCCCAAAATAGCCCAACACTGCCTCAAAATGCTTCAAAATAGCCAAAACCGCCCTAAAATAGCCCAAAACCACCCTAAAATAGCCCAAAATAGCCCTAAACCGCCCTAAAACAGCCCAAAACCGCCCTAAAATAGCCCAAAATGGCCCCAAACCGCCCTAAAATAGCCCAAAATAGCCCAAACCGCCCTAAAATAGC
>NW_027183728.1:0-90167 GCF_041296385.1 Aphelocoma coerulescens | reverse complement strand
ATTGTTAATGAGCTGGGGGTTACGATCTGACCTGGCCGGTGTGAGGCCACTTGACAGGCAGGCCCATCCGCGCTAATGAGTAATTAAGAGGACCCCTGCTAATTGCTGTCATCAGCCATACATTCGCATATGCTAATGAGCTGCGGTAATTACGCAGGCGCTTGTTAATTGAACACGGATAGGAAGGGACGGGGGATTAATGGACAGAGAGCACAGAGCAGGGCCCCATTAGGTTAATTAAGGAGGTTAATTAAGGAGGTTAATTAACGAGCCCTCGTGCAATGCCCCGGGCTGGGCGTGCAAGCCCCGCCCCTCGCCCACCCAGCCCCGCCCACTGCCTGTCAATCACAGATGCCCCGCCCCTCCTGGTCCCACCCCCGCCGGAGGTCCCGCCCCTCGGCCAATGGGGAGCGGCGGGGGCGGGACTCAGGGCCGCGCTGGCCAATGGGAAGCGGCGGTGGGTGGGACTCCGGACGGGGCTGGCCAATGGGAGGCGGCGGCCGAGGGGTGCAGCCAATGAGCGTTGGGGGCGGGGCCGGGCGGAGCCCGCGGAGCCCCTGGGGCCGTGAGGGGAAACGCGGCGGGAGCGGGAGAGCGGTGAGGGGACATCGGGATATCGCGATAGACACCGGGATACGCACCGGGATACCACCGGGATACGCACCGGGATACGCACCGGGCTATCGGGACACGGGAGTGGGGGAGAGGTGAGAGAGATATCGGGACAGACGCCGGGATATCGGGGTACGGGGAGCTGGGGAGCGCAGAGCGGCACACGCACCGGGATATCGCGATAGCGGGAGAGCGGTGAGCGGGATACCGGGACACCGGGATCTTGGGCTACCGGGATCGGGATTGGGCTAGCGGGGGAGCTGGAGAGCCGTGAGGGGGGGGAGCGGGACCGGGGAGCTCGGGGTGGGAACCGAGGGAGCCCCGGACCGGGGGGGACCGGGGGAGAGCGGGCAGCGAGAACGGTGAGGGGGCAGCGGGCCCGGGGCTCCGGAGGTGCCGGGACGGGGGGAACTGGAGGGCGAAGGGCGGCTCCGGGAGCGGCTCCGGGAGCGGGGCGGGGGTCGGCACCGGGGCACCGGGGTCAGCCTGAGCTGGGGCGGGGGTCGGCAACGGGGGCAGCGGGGTCAGACCGAGCTGGGGCGGGGGTCGGCACCGGGAGCAGCGGGGTCAGCCTGAGCTGGGGCGGGGGTCGGCACCGGGGGCAGCGGGGTCAGGCCGAGCTGGGGCGGGGGTCGGCACCGGGGGCACCGGGGTCAGCCTGAGCTGGGGCGGGGGTCGGCACCGGGGGCAGCGGGGTCAGGCCGAGCTGGGGCGGGGGTCGGCACCGGGGGCAGCGGGGTCAGGCCGAGCTGGGGCGGGGGTCGGCACCGGGGGCAGCGGGGTCAGGCCGAGCTGGGGCGGGGGTCGGCACCGGGGGCACCGGGGTCAGGCCGAGCTGGGGCGGGGGTCGGCACCGGGGGCACCGGGGTCAGCCCGAGCTGAGGCGCTGGGGCAGCGGGGGGGGCTCGGCAGGGGCTGCCCGGGGGGTTCGGGGGTCGGGGAAGGGTCGGGGGTCCCCCCGCCCCCCCCCCGGCGCTGTCGCCCCCTCCCCAGCGTGGGGCGGGGCCTGTGGAAGGGGGCGGGGCCTGCGAAGGGGGCGGGGCCTGCGAAGGCAGCGAGCGCTGCCATTGGACCGGGCGGGGGGGGCGTGGCCTGCGGAGGGGGGCGTGGCCTGCGGAGGGGGGCGTGGCGCCGGCGTTGCCATGGGGACAGGAGGCGCGCGCGGTTGCCATGGGGACGGGCGGGGTCTGCGCGGAGGGGGCGTGGCCAGTTGCCATAGCGACGGGGGGCGTGGCTAACGGAAGGGGCGTCACCACCGCGCCGTTGCCATGGGAACGGGAGGGGGCGTGGCCTGAGGAAAGGGGCGTGGTCCCGGGGGATGGGGGGAGGGGGGGCGCTCCCGGTGCCCCCGGGATGGGGTTGGGGGGGGGGGGGGCCCGGGGGGCGTGGCCGAGCCAGGCCCGACCCCCCCCCCATTCCCCGGAACAAAAGCCGGGGGGTCACGGGCGGTACCGGGGCCCGGGGGGGGCACAGCGGGGTGGGGGTGGGGGTGGGCGATGTTCCCCGGGGGTCCCGGGGGGGGGCTGGGACCCCCCGTTCCAGCTGTGGGTGCAGGCGCTGCTCTGGGCGCTGCTTTTGGGGCGCCTCCTCCGCTACGGGGGGGCCGCGGCCGGGGGGAGCCCCCCCGGGACCAGCCCGGGCCGGGGGCACCCCAAAAACCGGGGGGGGACCCCCAGGGGGGAGCGCTGATTTTGGGGGGGGGCAAAGGGACGCTCCCAAAGGTCCCTCCTGGGTCACCCCGAGGTGGTCCCTGAGTGAGGGGGGGGGTCCTGATTTGGGGGAGGGGGGGGGCGTTGCTCGTGCCTCAGTTTCCCCCGTTCGGGGGAGGGGGGTTACGGCCCCGCCCCCCCCCCGCCCCCCAGCGGGGTCACTGGTCTGACTGGGCCGTACTGGGAGGGGCGGGGGACATCGGCGGGTGGCAGCTCCGGACACGGTGAGGGGGGGTCCGGGGGGGGTTTGGGGGTCCCTCGTCCCTTGGGGAGGGGTCCTGGTCCCCTCCCAGCGCTCGGGGTCCTTTTGGGGGTCCCCAATCCTCTTTGAGGGGGGGGGGTCTCTGTGGTTTTGGGGGGTCCCACATCCCCTTGAGCCGTTTCGTGTCCCTTCGGGGTCCCCCCCCGTCCCCTCCCATCATTCAGGGTCTTTTTGGGGTGCCCCCTGTCCCTTTTGGGGTGCCCCCTGTCATTTTCGGGGGTCTCTCTGTCCCTTTTGGGGTGTCCCCTGTCCCCTTTAGGGTGCCCCCTGTCCCCTTTAGGGTGTCCCCTGTCCATTTTGGGGTGCCCCCTGTCATTTTTGGGGGTCTCGATGTTCCTTTGGGGTGTCCCCTGTCCCCTTTAGGGTGTCCCCCTGTCCCCCGAGGGCTCCTGTGTCCCTTTAGGGTGCCCCCTGTCCCTTTAGGGTGCCCCCTGTCCCTTTTGGGGTGTCCCCTGTCCCTTTTGGGGTGCCCCCTGTCCCTTTAGGGTGTCCCCTGTCCTTTTTGGGGTGTCCCCTGTCCCTTTTTGGGGTGCCCCCTGTCCCTTTAGGGTGTCCCTGTCCTTTTTGGGGTGTCCCCTGTCCCTTTTGGGGTGCCCCCTGTCCCTTTGGGGTGCCCCCCGTCCCTTTAGGGTGCCCCCTGCCCCCCTTTAGGGCGCCCCGTGTCCCTTTAGGGTGCCCCCTGTCCCCTTTAGGGTGTCCCTTGTCCCTTTTGGGGTGCCCCCTGTCCCTTTGGGGTGTCCCTTGTCCCTTTTGGGGTGTCCCCTGTCCCTTTTGGGGTGCCCCCTGTCATTTTCAGGGGTCTCTGTTTTTTTGGGGTGCCCCCTGTCCCTTTTGAGGTGCCTCCTGTCCCCTTTTGGGGTGTCCCTTGTCCCTTTGGGGTGCCCCCTGTCCCTATTGGGGTGTCCCCATCCCTTTTGGGGTGCCCCCTGTCATTTTCGGGGGTCTCTGTTTTTTTGGGGTGCCCCCTGTCCCTTTTGAGGTGCCCCCTGTCCCTTTAGGGTGTCCCCTGTCCCTTTTGAGGTGCCCCCTGTCCCCTTTGGGGTGTCCCCTGTCCCTTTTGGGGTGCCCCCTGTCCCCTTTAGGGCGCCCCGTGTCCCTTTAGGGTGTCCCCTGTCCCCCGAGGGCTCCTGTGTCCCTTTAGGGTGTCCCCTGTCCCTTTGGGGTGCCCCCTGTCCCTTTGGGGTGCCCCCTGTCCCTTTGGGGTGTCCCCTGTCCCCTTTAGGGTGCCCCCTGCCCCCTTTAGGGCGCCCCGTGTCCCTTTGGGGTGCCCCCTGTCCCTTTTGGGGTGTTCCCTGTCCCTTTGGGGTGTCCCCTGTCCCCTTTAGGGTGCCCCCTGTCCCTTTTGGGGTGCCCCCTGTCATTTTCGGGGGTCTCTGTTTTTTTGGGGTGCCCCCTGTCCCCTTTAGGGTGCCCCCCGTCCCTTTTGGGGTGCCCCCTGTCCCTTTGGGGTGTCCCCTGTCCCTTTAGGGTGCCCCCTGTCCCTTTTGGGGTGTCCCCTGTCCCCTTTGGGGTGTCCCCTGTTCCTTTGGGGTGCCCCCTGTCCCTTTAGGGCGCCCCGTGTCCCTTTGGGGTGCCCCCTGTGCCTTTTGGGGTGCCCCCTGTCCCCTTTGGGGTGCCCCCTGCCCCCTTTAGGGCGCCCCCTGTCCCTTTTGGGGTGCTCCCTGTCCCCTTTGGGACACTCCCGCACCCCCCAGGACCCCTCAGTGTCCCCAGGGACCCCCCTCCGCTGCTGTCCCTGTCCCCCCCCCCCCCCCTCGGTGCTTTTGGGGTTCCCGCAGTCCCCCCCCAGCGCGGGGTCCCGCGGTTGGGGACGCACAGGGGACGGGGGGGGAGGGGGAGGGGGACATGGGGGACAGCCGGGGGGACGGGGGGGGGGACAAGCCCAGCACGGAGGGGGGACAGAGGAGGGGACAGGGGTGTCCCCGGGGGGGGGGGGGATATTGGGGACAGGGGGACAGGGGTGTCCCCAAGGTGGGGGACAGGGGGACAGGGGTGTCCCCAGGGTGTCCCCAGGGTGGGGGGACAGTGGGACATCGGGGACAGGGGGACAGGGGTGTCCCCAGGGTGTCCCCAGGGTGGGGGGACAGGGGGACATTGGGGACAGGGGTACAGGGGTGTCCCCGGGGTGTCCCCAGGGTGGGGGGACAGTGGGGACAGGGGGACAGGGGTGTCCCCAGGGTGGGGGACAGGGGGACAGGGGTGTCCCCAGGGTGTCCCCAAGGTGGGGGGACAGGGGGACAGGGGTGTCCCCGGGGTGTCCCCAGGGTGGGGGGACAGGGGGACAGGGGGACAGGGGTGTCCCCAAGGTGGGGGACAGGGGGACAGGGGTGTCCCCAGGGTGTCCCTGGGGTGGGGGGACAGAGGGACATTGGGGACAGGGGGACATAGGTGTCGCCAGGGTGTCCCCAAGGTGGGGGGACAGGGGGACAGGGGTGTCCCCGGGGTGGGGGGACATCGGGGACAGGGGGACATGGGTGTCCCCGGGGTGGGGGGACAGAGGGACATGGGTGTCCCCAGGGTGGTCCCTGTCTCTGGGTGTGTCCCTGTCCCTGCCCCCAGGTGTGTCTCAGGTGTGTCCCAGGTGTGCCCCAGATGTGCCCCAGGGTGTCCCAGGTGTGTCCCAGGTGTGACACAGGGGTGTCCCAGGGGTGTCCCCAGGTTTGTCCCAGGTGTCCCCAGGTGTCCCCAGGGTGTCCCAGGTGTGTCCCAGGTGTGTCCCTGTCCCTGTCCCTGTCCCTGTCCCCAGGTGCTGCCCCCAAAGCTGCTCCACCTCCTGCCGGGACCTCCCCCCCTTCCTGGGGCACCTCCGGTGGCCCTTCAAGGTGTCCCCATTGTCCCCAAGTGTCCCCAGGGGTCCCCAGGGGCCCTTCAAGGTGTCCTAAAGGTGCCCCCAGGTGTCCCCAGGTGTCCCAGGGGTATCCCCAAGGTGTCCCCAGGGTGTCCCCAGGGTGTCCCCAGGGTGTCCCAGGTGTGTCCCAGGTGTCCCCAGGTGTCCCCAGGTGTCCCAGGTGTCCCCGGGTGCCCCCAGGGTGTCCCAGGTGTCCCAGGTGTCCCAGGGGTGTCCCAGGTGTCCCCAGGTGTCCCCAGGGTGTCCCCAGGTGCCCCCAGGTGTCCCCAGGTGTCCCAGGGGTCCCAGGGGTGTCCCCAAGGTGTCCCCAGTGTGTCCCCAGGGTGTCCCAGGTGTCCCCAGGTGCCCCAGGTGTCCCCAGGGTGTCCCAGGGGTCCCAGGGGTGTCCCCAAGGTGTCCCCAAGGTGTCCCCAGGGTGTCCCCCGGTGTCCCCAGGACCCCCAGGACGGTGCCCAGGGTCATCCCTGTCACCCCCAGCGTGTCACCCATCCCCCCCAGGCTGTCCCCAAAGTGTCCCCTGTCCCTCTGGGGTGTCCCCAGGGGGCTCTTGGAGGGTCTCAGGGGGGGGTCTTGGGGTCCCAGGGGATCTCGGGGGGGGGTCCTTGGGGACTTTTGGGGACATGGGGGGGTCCCAGGAAGGGTCTGGGGGGGGCCTGTCTGAAGATTGGGGATGTGGGGGGGGATCTTGGGGGGTCCCTGGAGGGTCTGGGGGGCTCTGGGGTGGTTGGGGGGGGGGGTTGGGGACAACGGGGGCTCCCAGGGGGTCTGGGCTGGGGGGGCTCCAGTGATTCCCAAGGGGTCCCTGGGGTGGGGTCTTGGGGGGTTTCCAGGGGGGGTCTGAGCCCCCCCCCGTGCCCCCCCAGGGAGCCCCACCCCGGGTTCGTGTGGGGGGCTGAGCTCCAAGGACCTGCGGGGCCGGGACCCGACCTGCCAGGACCTGAGCCCAGAGCCCGCTCGGGGAGCGGAAGGGACACCCAGAGGTACCTGGAATGCTCACCTGGACCCCAAAATGCTCACCTGGACCCCAAAATGATCACCTGGACCCCAAAATGCTCACCTGGACCCCAAAATACACACCTGGAACCCAAAATGATCACCTGGACCCCAAAATACACACCTGGACCCCAAAATGCTCACCTGGACCCCACAATGCACGCCTGGAACCTGAAATGATTACGTGGACCCCAAAATGCTCACCTGGACCCCGAAATGCTCACCTGGACCCCACAATGCTCACCTGGACCCCAAAATACACACCTGGGCCCCACAATGCTCACCTGGACCCCAAAATACACACCTGGACCCCAAAATACACACCTGGACCCCAAAATGATCAGCTGGACCCCAAAATGCACACCTGGACCCCAAACACACACCTGGACCCCAAAATGCTCACCTGGACCCCGCAATGCTCACCTGGACCCCAAAATACTCACCTGGACCCCAAACACACACCTGGACCCCAAAATGCTCACCTGGACCCCAAAATACTCACCTGGACCCCAAACACACACCTGGACCCCAAAATGCACACCCTGACCCCAAAATGCTCACCTGGAACCCAAAATGCTCACCTGGAACCTGAAATGATCTCCTGGACCCCAAAATGCACACCTGAACCCCACAATGCTCACCTGGACCCCAAACACACACCTGGACCCCAAAATGCACACCTGGACCCCAAACACACACCTGGACCCCAAAATGCTCACCTGGACCCCAAAATGCTCACCTGGACCCCAAACACACACCTGGACCCCAAAATGCTCATCTGAACCCCAAAATACACACCTGGACCCCAAAATGCTCCCCTGGGGTTTTGGGGTGTCCCAGGGCGCTGTTTGGGGGTCCCAGGGGAGGGACCCCAAAACAAAGGGGGGGGAGCCCCCAAAACCCCCGAGGGATCCCCAACCCCCCCCCCCCGCCCCCCAAAGTTTCGTTGTGTTTGGGACAAATCAATAAAGTTTTGGATAAAAACCTGGTTTGGAAATTTTGGGGTCCTCCCAAAGGGGGGGTTCCCGTGGGTTTGGGGGCGCTCTGGGGTTTGGGGGGGGGGGTGGTGGGGTCACTTTTGGGGTTCCCAGGCACGTGAAGGTTTGGGGGGCGCTTGGAAGGGGGGGGTTGCCACGAGTTTGGGGGGGGACCTTGGAAATCGAGGGGACCCCAATGGGTTTGGGGTGACCCCAGGGGTTTGGGGGGCCTGGAATTGGGGTGACCCCGTGGGTTTGGGGTGTCCATGGCTCAGGGGGTCCTTGGGTTTGGGGTGACCCCAGCGGGCTCAGGGGGTCCTTGGTTTTGGGGTGTCCATGGGTTTGGGGGCCCTGGAATTGGGTGACCCCATGGGTTTGGGATGACCCCGTGGGTTTGGGGTGACCCCGTGGGTTTGGGGTGTCCATGGCTTTGGGGGGGCCGGGAATTGGGGTGACCCCAAAAGGCTCAGGGGGTCCTTGGGTTTGGGGTGACCCCAGGGGTTTGGGGTGTCCATGGGTTTGGGGGCCCTGGAATTGGGTGACCCCAAGGGTTTGGGGTGACCCCAGGGGTTTGGGGTGACCTCAATGGGCTCAGGGGGTCCTTGGGTTTGGGGTGATCCCATGGGTTTGGGGTGTCCATGGCTTTGAGGGGCCTGGAATTGGGTGACCCCATGGGTTTGGGGTGACCCCAGGGGTTTGGGGTGACCCCAATGGGCTCAGGGGGTCCTTGGCTTTGGGATGACCCCGTGGGTTTGGGGTGACCCCGTGGGTTTGGGGTGTCCATGGCTTTGGGGGGGCCGGGAATTGGGGTGACCCCAATGGGTTTGGGGTGTCCATGGGTTTGGGGTGACCCCAGGGGTTTGGGGTGTCCATGGGTTTGGGGGCCCTGGAATTGGGTGACCCCAAGGGTTTGGGGTGACCCCGTGGGTTTGGGGTGACCCCAACGGGTTCAGGGGGTCCTTGGCTTTGGGGTGACCCCAGGGGTTTGGGGTGTCCATGGCTCAGGGGGTCCTTGGCTTTGGGGTGACCCCGTGGCTTTGGGGTGACCCCAGGGGTTTGGGGGGCCTGGAATTGGGTGACCCCAGGGGTTTGGGGTGTCCATGGCTCAGGGGGTCCTTGGCTTTGGGGTGACCCTGTGGGTTTGGGGTGACCCCAAAGGGCTCAGGGGGTCCTTGGGTTTGGGGTAACCCCAGGGGTTTGGGGGGCCTGGAATTGGGGTGACCCCGTGGGTTTGGGGTGTCCATGGCTCAGGGTGTCCTTGGTTTTGGGGTGACCCCAATGGGTTTGGGGTGTCCATGGGTTTGGGGGGGCCGGGAATTGGGGTAACCCCATGGGTTTGGGGTGACCCCAAAGGGCTCAGGGGGTCCTGGAATTGGGGTGACCCCAGGGGTTTGGGGTGACCCCAACGGGCTCAGGGGGTCCTTGGGTTTGGGGTGACCCCAATGGGTTTGGGGTGTCCATGGGTTTGGGGGGGCCTGGAATTGGGGTAACCCCATGGGTTTGGGGTGACCCCAAAGGGCTCAGGAGGTCCTTGGGTTTGGGGTGACCCCAGGGGTTTGGGGTGTCCATGGCTTTGGGGGGGCCTGGAATTGGGGGTGACCCCAATGGGTTTGGGGGGGATGTGGGCTGGGGGACCCCCATGAGTTTTCGGGGGGTCCCAGTGGGTCTGGGGAGCCCGTAGGGGTGGGGACCCCATGATTTTGGGGGGATCACTGGGAATTGGGGGGACCCCAATGGGTTTGGGGTGTCCATGGGTTTGGGGGGGCCTGGAATTGGGGTAACCCCATGGGTTTGGGGTGTCCATAGCTCAGGGGGTCCTTGGGTTTGGGGTGACACCAGGGGTTTGGGGGGCCTGGAATTGGGGTAACCCCATGGTTTTGGGGTGACCCTACGAGTTTGGGGTGACCCCAACGGGCTCAGAGGGTCCTTGGGTTTGGGGTGACCCCAATGGGTTTGGGGTGTCCATAGGTTTGGGGTGACCCCAGGGGTTTGGGGTGACCCCAACGGGCTCAGGGGGTCCTTGGGTTTGGGGTGACCCCAGGGGTTTGGGGTGTCCATGGCTTTGGGGTGACCCCAGGGGTTTGGGGTGACCCCAACGGGCTCAGAGGGTCCTTGGGTTTGGGGTGACCCCAATGGGTTTGGGGTGACCCCAGGGGTTTGGGGTGACCCCAATGGGCTCAGGGGGTCCTTGGGTTTGGGGTGACCCCAATGGGTTTGGGGTGTCCATGGCTTTGGGGTGACCCCAGGGGTTTGGGGTCACCCCAAAGGGCTCAGGGGGTCCTGGAATTGGGGTGACCCCAGGGGTTTGGGGTGTCCATAGCTCAGGGGGTCCTTGGGTTTGGGGTGACCCCAATGGGTTTGGGGTGTCCATGGGTTTGGGGGGCCTGGAATTGGGGTAACCCCATGGGTTTGGGGTGACCCCACGAGTTTGGGGTGACCCCAACTGGCTCAGGGGGTCCTGGAATTGGGGTGACCCCATTTTAGGGGGGCAGCCCGGGGGGGGGGGCCTCTGGGGGCGGGGCTCCGCTCGGGGGGCGTGGCCTCCCATAGGGGGCGTGGCCTCCCACAGGGGGCGTGGTTTAACCAACGAGCGCGGCTTTGTCCGGTGGGCGTGGCCTCCCCGGGTGGGCGTGGCCTCACCGCGGAGGGGGCGGGGCGATGGGGGTGGGCGGGGCTTCTCCGCCGGGCTCTGTCCGTCTCCTCCGCTTTGTGGGCGGGGCTTAGCGCGGCCCTAGGCGGGGCTTAGCGCGGCCGTGGGCGGGGCTTAGTGCGGCCCTAGGCGGGGCTTAGCGCGGCCCTAGGCGGGGCTTAGTGCGGCCGTGGGCGGGGCCTGCCGTGGGCGCGGCCGCGCGGGGCGGCTCCACCCCGAGGCGCGCGCGCGCGGCGGCCGCCGCTCCTCCTCCGAGCGGGCGCGCGCGGGCGGGGCGGGGGCGGAGGAGGAGGAGGAGGAGGAGGAGGAGGAGGAGGAGGAGGAGGAAGGGGCGCGGGAGGGGGGGGGGCCGGCGGTGCCGCGGGGGGGGGGGCCATGGCGGTGCCGCCGCCGCCGCCGCCGGGCCCCGAGCAGGCCCCGCGGTACCAGGAGTGGATCCTGGACACCATCGACTCTCTGCGTTCGCGCAAGGCGCGGCCGGACCTGGAGCGCATCTGCCGCATGGTGCGGCGGCGGCACGGCCCCGAGCCCGAGCGCACCCGTGCCGAGCTGGAGAAGCTGATCCAGCAGCGCGCCGTGCTCCGCGTCTCCTACAAGGGCAGCATCTCGTACCGCAACGCCGCCCGCGTGCAGCCGCCGCGCCGCCCGCCGCCGCCCGCCCGCCGCCCGCCGCCCGTCAGCCTCCGCGACACCGCGCGGCTGCTCGGCGGCGACGGCCGCCTCACCCGCGGCCGCCTCCAGGGCTCGGCCGCGCCCGGCGGCGGCGGGGGGGCGGCCGGGGCGGCCCCCGGGGCGGGCGGCGGCGGCGGCGGCGGCGGCGGCGGAGCGGGCGGCGGGGCCCGGCCCGAGCGCACCCGGCTGGGCGCCATCGCCACGGCCCGCGGGGAGCGCGGGAGAGCGGCCGCGGGGAGGGCGCGGAAGGTGAGGAGGGGGCGTGAGGGGGAGCGCGGCGAGGGGCTGAGGGGAGCGGGGGGCCCGGGGATTGTGAGGGGGGGAGCGCGGGAAGTTGGGGGGAGACGTGAGGCGGCTGAGAGGAATGGGGGTCGTGAGGGGGCAGCGAGGGCTGAGGGGAGCCTGAGGGGCTGAGGGGGGGGGGGGCATCGAAAGGCGGGCGTCATGAGGGGCTGAGGGGAACGGGGGCTGCGGGGGTCGTGAAGGGGCGCCGGGGGTGGGAGGGGAGGGGAGCGGGAGTCGTGAGGAGGAGCGCGGGAAGGGGGGCAGCGATGAGGGGCTGAGGGGAATGGGGGTACCGGGGGTCGTGAGGGGGCACCGGGGGGGGGGCTGAGGGGACCCTGAGGGGTCCGGAGGTCGTGAGGGGGAGAGCGGGAAGCGGGGGGAGCCCGGGGTGGTGAGGGGGCACCGGGAGCGGGGGAGTCATGAGGGGCAGAGGGCCCGGGGGGGCTCTGGGGAGGGGTCCGGGGGTCGTGAGGGGGAGCGCGGGAGGGACCGGGAGTTTTGGGGGGGGCTGAGAGGAACGGAGGGGCCCGGGGGTCGTGAGGGGGCACGGGGGGGGGGGGTCTGAGGGGCTGAAGCGTTCGGGGGTCGTGAGGGGGCACGGGGGGGGGGGTCTGAGGGGCTGAAGCGTTCGGGGGTCGTGAGGGGGCACCGGGGGGGGGGTCTGAGGGGCTGAGGCGTTCGGGGGTCGTGAGGGGGCACCGGGGGGCGGCTCTGAGGGGATCCTGAGAGGATTGAGGGGGGTCCGAGGGTCGTGAGGGGGAACCGGGGAAAGAGCGAGCCCTGAGGGGAGCGGGGCCCTCTGTGAGGGGGGACCCTGAGGGGACCCTGGGGAAGGGGCCGGGGGTCGTGAGGGAGAACCAGGGGGGGATCTGAGGGGCTGAGGCGTTCGGGGGTCGTGAGGGGGCACCGGGGGGGGATCTGAGGGGATCCTGAGAGGATTGGGGGGGTCCGAGGGTCGTGAGGGAGAACCGGGGGAGAGCGAGCCCTGAGGGGAACGGGGCCCTCTGTGAGGGGGGACCCTGGGGAAGGGGCCGGGGGTCGTGAGGGGGCACCGGGGGGGGATCTGAGGGGCTGAGGCGTTCGGGGGTCGTGAGGGGGCACCGGGGGGGGGTCTGAGGGGATCCTGAGAGGATTGAGGAGGGGTCCGAGGGTCGTGAGGGGGAACCGGGGGAGAGCGAGCCCTGAGGGGAGCGGGGCCCTCTGTGAGGGGGGACCCTGAGGGGACCCTGGGGAAGGGGCCGGGGGTCGTGAGGGGGCACCGGGGGGGGGATCTGAGGGGCTGAGGCGTTCGGGGGTCGTGAGGGGGCACCGGGGGGGGGATCTGAGGGGATCCTGAGAGGATTGGGGGGGGTCCGAGGGTCGTGAGGGGGAACCGGGGAAAGAGCGAGCCCTGAGGGGAGCGGGGCCCTCTGTGAGGGGGGACCCTGGGGAAGGGGCCGGGGGTCGTGAGGGAGAACCGGGGGGGGATCTGAGGGGCTGAGGAGTTCGGGGGTCGTGAGGGGGAACCGGGGGGGGATCTGAGGGGCTGAGGCGTTCGGGGGTCGTGAGGGGGCATCGGGGGGGGGATCTGAGGGGATCCTGAGGCGTTCGGGGGTCGTGAGGGGGCACCGGGGGGAGAGCGAGCCCTGAGGGGAACGGGGCCCTCTGTGAGGGGGGACCCTGAGGGGACCCTGGGGAAGGGGCCGGGGGTCGTGAGGGGGCACCGGGGGGGCGGGTCTGAGGGGATCCTGAGAGGATTGAGGGGGGTCCGAGGGTCGTGAGGGAGAACCGGGGGGAGAGCGAGCCCTGAGGGGAGCGGGGCCCTCTGTGAGGGGGGACCCTGGGGAAGGGGCCGGGGGTCGTGAGGGGGCACAGGGGGGGGGGATCTGAGGGGCTGAGGCGTTCGGGGGTCGTGAGGGGGCACCGGGGACCCTGAGGGCATGGAGGGGACCGGGGGGGGGCTCTGGGGGGGTGACCCTGAGGGGCTTCAGGGGCACTGGGGACAGGAAGGCTGAGGGGGCATTGGGGACCCCTGAAGGGGTGGTGGGGACACAGGGGGGCTTAAGTGGGTTGAGGGGACCTGGTGGAGGGGGGGGGGGGGACACGGGACACAGAGAAAGGGGTTTGGGGGGGCTGAGGGGACTTGGGGGGGGTCCCCTGAGGAGATTTGGGGGGGCTGAGGGCCCTGAGGGGGGTTGGGGAGACCCTCTAGGGGACCCCTGAGGGAACTGGGGGGGCCCTGAGGACGTGGGGGGGGGAGACCCTGAGGGGACAGCGGAGACCCCAAGGGGATGTTGGGGACCCCCAAGAGGATTTGGGTGACCTGGAGAGGGGGGAACAGGGACTGGGGGACGGGAGGGGACCCCTGAGGGGGCTGTGGGGAGCCCTGAGGGGGCTGTGGGGGTCCCCAAGAGCCAGGACTGGATGGGGGGGGGGCTGGGGGGTTTGGGGGGGGACAATGACAGGGATGGGTGACAGCTCTGGGGGGAAAGTGCAGAATTGGGGTGTCCTGGGGTTGGGGGGCCCTGCAGGACTGGGGGCTTCATTTTTGGGGGACCCTGAAGGCCTGGCGGGTTCATTTTTGGGGGGCCCTGCAGGACTGGGGGCTTCATTTTTGGGGGGTGTCCCGGGGTTGGGGGGCCCCGCAGAACTGGGGGGTTCATTTTTGGGGTGTCCTGGGTTTGGGGAGCCCTGCAGGACTGGGGGATCATTTTTGGGGGTGTCCCGGGTTTGGGGGGCCCTGCAGGACTGGGGAGTTCGTTTTTGGGGGGCCCTGCAGGACTGGGGGCTTCATTTTTGGGGGGTGTTCTGGGTTTGGGGGGCCCCGCAGAACTGGGGGGTTCATTTTTGGGGGTGTCCCGGGTTTGGGGGGCCCTGCAGAACTGGGGGCTTCATTTTTGGGGGGTGTTCTGGGGTTGGGGGGCCCCGCAGAACTGGGGGGTTCATTTTTGGGGGGCCCTGCAGGCCTGGGGGGTTCATTTTTTGGGGGTGTCCCGGGTTTGGGGGACCCTGCAGGACTGGGGGCTTCATTTTTGGGGGTGTCCCGGGTTTGGGGGGCCCTGCAGGCCTGGGGGGTTCATTTTTGGGGGTGTCCCGGGTTTGGGGGGCCCTGCAGGACTGGGGGCTTCATTTTTGGGGGGTGTTCTGGGGTTGGGGGGCCCCGCAGAACTGGGGGGTTCATTTTTGGGGGGCCCTGCAGGACTGGGGGGTTCATTTTTGGGGGATCCCAGCTTTGGGGGGCCCCGCAGAACTGGGGGTGTTGTGATTTTTTGGGGGGCCCTGCAGGACTGGGGGGTTCATTTTTGGGGGTGTTCTGGGGTTTGGGGGGCCCCGCAGGACTGGGGGTGTTGTGATTTTTTGGGGGGCCCTGCAGGACTGGGGGGGTTCATTTTTGGGGGATCCCAGCTTTTGGGGGGCCTCGCAGAACTGGGGAGTTCATTTTTTGGGGGGTGTCCCAGCTTTTGGGGGGCCCCGCAGGACTGGCGGGTTCATTTTTGGGGGATCCCAGCTTTTGGGGGGCCCTGTAGGACTGGGGGGTTCATTTTTGGGGGGCCCTGGGTTTGGGGGGCCCTGCAGGACTGGGGGGTTCATTTTTGGGGGGCCCTGGGTTTGGGGGGCCCTGCAGGACTGGGGGGTTCATTTTTGGGGGGGATCCCAGCTTTTGGGGGGCCCCGCAGGACTGGGGGTGTTGTGATATTTTTTGGGGGGTGCTCTCCCCCTCCCCTGAGCTCGACGTGCACCTCCGGAGCCCCTATTTTGGGGTGGGGCCGGAGCCTTTAGGGTCAGGGCTGTACATTTTTGGGGGGCTGTAGCTTTTCGGGGGCGGAGGGGGGGGCTCCATCTCCCTGTGGTGGTGATGGGGGGGGGGGGTGTGGGGGTGGTGCGACCTTCCCGCTGATTTTCGGGGTCCCCCCCCCCCTGTTTCCAGCCCCCCTGCAGCAGCAGCGAGGCCTCGGCGCGGGAGGAGGAGGAGGAGGAGGAGGATGAGGACGAGGAAGACGAGGACGGGACGGGCTCCGAGGCCTCGGAGGACGCGGGGCCCCCCCGGCAGCTGAACGGGGAGGGTCGGGGGGGGCCCCCCCTGCGCCCCCCGGGGCAGCCGCCCCCCGAGAGACCCCCCCAGCCCAAGGCCTGCGCCCCGGGCGAGGGCGGCTGCCAGCACATGGCCCCCCTCAAAAAGGAGGGGGCCTTCGGGCAGCCCGACAGAGCAGGTGCCGAGGGAGGGAGGGAGGTTTGGGGGGTGCTGGGGGGTGGTTTGGGGGTGCTGGGGGCGGTTTGGGGGTGGTGGGGGGTGGTTTGGGGGTGCTGGGGGAGGTTTGGGGGGTGCTGGGGGTGGTTTTGGGGGTGCTGGGGGAGGTTTGGGGGGTGCTGGGGGGTGGTTTGGGGGTGGTGGGGACCATTTTGGGGTGGTGGGAGCCGTTTTGGGGGTGCTGGGGGCGGTTTGGAGGGTGGTGGGGGTGGTTTGGGGGTGCTGGGGGCGGTTTGGGGGTGCTGGAGGGTGGTTTGGGGGGTGATGAGGGGCAGTTTGAGGGTGGTGGGGGTGGTTTGGCGGTGATGAGGGAGGTTTGGGGGGTGATGAGGGGTGGTTTGGAGGGTGCTGGGGGGAGGTTTGGGGGGTGCTGGGGGGTGGTTTTGGGGGTGCTGGGGGAGGTTTGGGGGGTGCTGGGGGGTGGTTTGGGGGTGCTGGGGGAGGTTTGGGGGGTGCTGGGAGCCGTTTTGGGGTGGTGGGAGCTGTTTTGGGGGTGCTGGGGGTGGTTTGGGGGGTGCTGGGGGTGGTTTTGGGGGTGCTGGGGGAGGTTTGGGGGGTGCTGGGGGTGGTTTGGGGGTGCTGGGGGAGGTTTGGGGGGTGCTGGGAGCCGTTTTGGGGTGGTGGGAGCTGTTTTGGGGGTGCTGGGGGTGGTTTGGGGGGTGCTGGGGGTGGTTTTGGGGGTGCTGGGGGAGGTTTGGGGGGTGCTGGGGGTGGTTTGGGGGTGCTGGGGGAGGTTTGGGGGGTGCTGGGGGTGGTTTGGGGGTGCTGGGGGAGGCTTGGGGGGTGCTGGCGGTGGTTTTGGGGGTGATGAGGGAGGTTTGGGGGGTGATGGAGCTGTTTTGGGGGTGCTGGGGGTGGTTTGGGGGTGGTGGGAGCAGTTTGAGGGTGCTGGGGGGAGGTTTGGGGGGTGCTGGGGGTGGTTTGGGGGTGCTGGGGGTGGTTTGGGGGTGGTGGGGGTGGTTTTGGGGGTGATGAGGGAGGTTTGGGGGTGCTGGGGGGTGGTTTGGAGGTGGTGGGGGGTGGTTTGGGGGGTGCTGGGGGGTGGTTTGGGGGTGGTGGGGACCATTTTGGGGTGGTGGGAGCCGTTTTGGGGGTGCTGGGGGCGGTTTGGAGGGTGGTGGGGGTGGTTTGGGGGTGCTGGGGGCGGTTTGGGGGTGCTGGAGGGTGGTTTGGGGGGTGATGAGGGG
This sequence comes from Aphelocoma coerulescens, assembly GCF_041296385.1. NCBI lineage: Eukaryota > Metazoa > Chordata > Aves > Passeriformes > Corvidae > Aphelocoma > Aphelocoma coerulescens. The sequence goes on along the minus strand of NW_027183728.1, from coordinate 73,744 downwards.
CAGTTTGAGGGTGGTGGGGGTGGTTTGGCGGTGATGAGGGAGGTTTGGGGGTGGTGGGGGGTGGTTTGGGGGTGCTGGGGGTGGTTTTGGGGTGCTGGGAGCCGTTTTGGGGTGGTGGGAGCTGTTTTGGGGGTGCTGGGGGGTGGTTTGGGGGGTGATGGAGCTGTTTTGGGGGTGCTGAGGGTGGTTTGGGGGTGCTGGGGGGTGGTTTGGGAGTGGTGGGGGTGGTTTGGGGGGTGATGAGGGCAGTGTGGGGGTGCTGGGGGTGGTTTGGGGGTGCTGAGGGAGGTTTGGGGGGTGATGGAGCTGTTTTGGGGTTGCTTTGGTGGTTTGGGGGTGGTGGGAGCAGTTTGGGGGTGGTGGGAGCAGTTTGAGGGTGCTGGGGGTGGTTTGGGGGTGCTGGGGGTGGTTTTGGGGATGATGAGGGACGTTTGGGGGTGGTGGGGGGAGGTTTGGGGGGTGATGAGGGCAGTGTGGGGGTGCTGAGGGAGGTTTGGGGGGTGATGAGGGCAGTGTGGGGGTGCTGGGGATGGTTTGGGGGTGGTGGGGGGCGGTTTTGGGGGTGCTGGGGGGCGGTTTGGGGGTGCTGAGGGAGGTTTGGGGGGTGATGGAGCTGTTTTGGGGGTGCTGGGGGCGGTTTGGGGGTGGTGAGAGCCTTCTTGGGGGGTGGTGGGAGCAGTTTGGGGGTGCTGGGGGGTGGTTTTGGGGTGGTGGGGGTGGTTTGGGGGGTGCTGGGGGTGGTTTGGGGGTGATGAGGGAGGTTTGGGGGTGCTGGGGGGTGGTTTGGGGGGTGATGGAGCTGTTTTGGGGGTGCTGGGGTGGTTTGGGGGTGGTGGGAGCAGTTTGGGGGTGGTGGGAGCAGTTTGAGGGTGCTGGGGGTGGTTTGGGGGGTGCTGGAGGTGGTTTTGGGGATGATGAGGGAGGTTTGGGGGTGGTGGGGGTGGTTTGGGGTGGTGGGGGGCGGTTTGGGGGTGGTGGGGGGAGGTTTGGGGGGTGATGAGGGCAGTGTGGGGGTGCTGGGGATGGTTTGGGGGTGGTGGGGGGCGGTTTTGGGGGTGCTGGGGGGCGGTTTGGGGGGGTGATGAGGGCAGTGTGGGGGTGGTGGGGGCGGTTTGGGGGTGCTGAGGGAGGTTTGGGGGGTGATGGAGCTGTTTTGGGGGTGCTGGGGGCGGTTTGGGGGTGGTGAGAGCCTTCTTGGGGGGTGGTGGGAGCAGTTTGGGGGTGCTGGGGGGTGGTTTTGGGGTGGTGGGGGTGGTTTGGGAGTGATGGGGCGGTTTGGGGGTGCTGGGGGAGGTTTGGGGGTGCTGAGGGAGGTTTGGGGGGTGGTGGGAGCAGTTTGGGGGTGCTGGGGGCGGTTTGGGGGTGGTGGGGGTGCTTTGGGGGTGCTGGGGGGAGGTTTGGGGGGTGCTGGGGGGTGGTTTTGGGGTGGTGGGGGCGGTTTGGGAGTGATGGGGCGGTTTGGGGGTGGTGGGGGGTGGTTTGGGGGGTGATGAGGGCAGTGTGGGGGTGGTGGGGGCGGTTTGGGGGGTGATGGAGCTGTTTTGGGGGTGCTGGGGGTGGTTTGGGGGTGGTGAGAGCCTTCTTGGGGGGTGGTGGGAGCAGTTTTGGGGTGGTGGGAGCAGTTTTGGGGTGGTGGGAGCAGTTTGGGGGTGCTGAGGGCAGTTTTGGGGTGCTGGGGGCAGTTTGGGGGTGGTGAGAGCCATTTTGGGGGGTGGTAGGAGCCGTTTTGGGGGTGCTGGGGGCGGTTTGGGGGTGCTGGGGGCAGTTTGGGGGCTGATGGGAGCTGTTTTGGGGTGTTGGGCCCTGTTTTGGGGGGGGTTCAGGGCACTTTGGGGGGTGATGGGAGCTGTTTTGGGGTGGTGGGAGCTGTTTTGGGGGTGCTGGGGGCGGTTTGGGGGTGGGGGGAACTGTTTTGGGGGTGGTGGAGCCATTTTGGGGGTGCTGAGGGCAGTTTTGGGGTGGTGGGAGGAGTTGGGGGTGGTGGGGCAGTTTTGGGGGTGCTGGGGGCAGTTTGGGGTGCTGGGGGGAGGTTTGGGGTGGGGGGTCAGTCTGGGGGTCAGTTTGGGGTGTGGGGTCAGTTTAGGGGTGTGGGGTCAGTCTGGGGGTCATTTTGGGGTGTGGGGGTCAGTTTGGGGTGTGGGGGTCAGTCTGGGGGTCAGTTTGGGGTGTGGGGTCAGTTTAGGGGTGGAGGGTCAGTCTGGGGGTCATTTTGGGGTGTGGGGGTCATTTTGGGGTGTGGGGGTCAGTTTGGGGTGTGGGGTCAGTTTAGGGGTGTGGGGTCAGTTTGGGGTGTGGGGTCAGTTTAGGGGTCAGTTTGGGGTGTGAGGTCAGTTTGGGGTGTGGGGTCAGTTTAGGGGGGGGGGTCAGTGTGGGGTCAGTTTGGGGTGGGGGGTCAGTTTGGGGTGTGGGGTCAGTTTGGGGTGTGGGGGTCAGTTTAGGGGTGGGGGGTCAGTCTGGGGGTCAGTCTGGGGGTCATTTTGGGGTGTGGGGTCAGTTTAGGGGTGGGGGGTCAGTTTAGGGGTGGGGGGTCAGTTTGGGGGGTCATTTTGGGGTGTGGGGTCAGTTTGGGGGTCAGTTTGGGGTGTGGGGTCAGTTTGGGGTGTGGGGGTCAGTGTGGGGTGTGGGGTCAGTTTGGGGTGTGGGGTCAGTTTAGGGGTCAGTTTGGGGTGTGAGGTCAGTTTAGGGGTGTGGGGTCAGTCTGGGGGTCAGTTTGGGGTGTGGGGTCAGTTTAGGGGTGTGGGGGTCAGTCTGGGGGTCAGTTTGGGGTGTGGGGTCAGTTTAGGGGTGTGGGGTCAGTTTGGGGGTCAGTTTGGGGTGTGGGGTCAGTTTGGGGTGTGGGGTCAGTTTAGGGGTGGGGGGTCAGTTTGGGGTGTGAGGTCAGTTTAGGGGTGTGGGGTCAGTCTGGGGGTCAGTTTGGGGTGTGGGGTCAGTTTGGGGTGTGAGGTCAGTTTAGGGGTGTGGGGTCAGTTTGGGGGTCAGTTTGGGGTGTGGGGTCAGTGTGGGGGTGACGCGGTGCTGTCCCCGCAGTGTCCCCGGCGCTGGTGGGGGCAGAGCCCTCGGTGCCGCTGTCCCCGGGCCGGCCGGGCCCCCAGGCGGCCGAGGGGGCCCCGTTCAGCTGCACGTGAGTCGGGGGCCAGCGGCCCCTCGTGTCCCTCTGGGCCACCCAGTGCCCCCCAGTGTCCCTCTGTGTCACCCAGTGTCCCCCTGGGCCACCCAGTGCCCCCTCGTGTCCCTCTGTGTCACCCAGTGTCCCCTTGTGTAACCCAGTGTCCCCTCGTGTCCCCCTGGGCCACCCAGTGTCCCCTTGTGTAACCCAGTGTCCCCTCGTGTCCCCCTGGGCCACCCAGTGTCCCCTTGTGTAACCCAGTGTCCCCCAGTGTCCCCTTGTGTCACCCAGCGGCCCCTCGTGTCCCCCTGTGTCACCCCAGTGCCCCCTCGTGTCCCCCTGGGCCACCCAGTGTCCCCTCGTGTCCCTCTGTGTCACCCAGTGTCCCCCTGTGTCACCCCAGTGCCCCCTCGTGTCCCTCTGTGTCACCCAGTGTCCCCTCGTGTCCCCCTGGGCCACCCAGTGTCCCCTCGTGTCCCTCTGTGTCACCCAGTGTCCCCCTGTGTCACCCCAGTGTCCCCTCGTGTCCCCCTGGGCCACCCAGTGTCCCCTTGTGTCACCCAGTGCCCCTTTGTGTCCCACCCAGTGTCCCACCCTGTGTCCCCGTGTCACCCAGTGTCCCCCTGTGTCCGTGTCACCCAGTGTCCCCTTGTGTCACCCAGTGTCCCCCAGTGTCCCCTTGTGTCACCCAGTGCCCCCTTGTGTCACCCGGTGTCCCTCTGTGCCACCCGGTGTCCCCTTGTGTCACCCAGCGGCCCCTCATGTCCTTCTGTGTCACCCCAGCATCCCGTGTCCCACCCAGTGTCCCCTCGTGTCCCTCTGTGTCACCCAGTGCCCCCTTGTGTCCCACCCAGTGTCCCACCCTGTGTCCCCTTGTGTCACCCAGTGTCCCCCTGTGTCCGTGTCACCCAGTGTCCCCTGTGTCACCCAATGCCCCCTTGTATCCTTCTGTGTCACCCTAGTGTCCCATTGTGTCACCCAGTGTCCCCTTGTGTCCCCCTGTGTCACCTAGTGTCCCCTCGTGCCACCCAGTGTCCCTCTGTGTCCCACCCAGTGTCCCACCCTGTGTCCCCCTGTGTCACCCAGCGGCCCCTTGTATCCCTCTGTGTCACCCCAGTGTCCCCTCCTGTCCCTTCGTGTCACCCAGGGTCCCCTTGTGTCACCCCAGTGCCCCCTCGTGTCCCTTTGTGTCCCACCCAGTGTCCCCCTGTGCCACCCCAGTGTCCCCATGTGTCACCCCAGTGTCCCCTCATGTCCCCCTGTGTCACCCCAGTGTCCCCTTGGGTCCCTTTGTGTCACCCCAGTGTCCCCTCATGTCCCTTTGTGTCACTCAGTGTCCCCTTGGGTCCCACCCAGTGTCCCCTTGTGTCACCCTGTGTCCCCCAATGTCCCTCTGTGCCACCCAGTGTCCCCCAGTGTCCCCCAGTGTCCCTCTGTGTCCCCCATGTCACCCAGTGTCCCTCTGTGTCCCCTCATGTCCCTTTGTGTCACCCCAGTGTCCCCCAGTGTCCCCCAGTGTCCCTCTGTGTCCCCCATGTCCCACCCAGTGTCCCCCTGACCGTTGTCTCCGTGTCCCCCTCAATGTCCCCCCGTCCCTGTGTCACCCCCCGCTGTGCTGTGACCGTGTCCCCGCAGCGTCCCCTGTCCCAGTCACCGTGTCCCCCTGTCCCCCTGTCCCGCTGTCCCCCTGTCCCCCCCGGTGGCGCTGTCTGGGTGTCCCCCGGGTGTCCCCGTGCCGGTGACGCTGTCCCCGTGTCCCCAGGGCCGGGCGGAAGGACAAGGCCGTGGACCCGGTGGAGTGGTCAGTGCGGGACGTGGTGGAGTATTTCACCGAGGCCGGCTTCCCCGAGCAGGCCGGGGCCTTCCAGGAGCAGGTGGGGCCACCCCTGTCACCCCTGTCACCCCTGGGTGTCCCTCCAGGGGCAGGTGGGGCCACCCCTGTCACCCCTGTCCCCTCTGGGTGTCCCTCCAGGGGCAGGTGGGGCCACCCCTGTCACCCCTGTCACCCCTGGGTGTCCCTCCATGGGCAGGTGGAGCCACCCCTGTCACCCCTGTCACCCCTGTCACCCCTGGGTGTCCCTCCATGGGCAGGTGGAGCCACCCCTGTCACCCCTGTCACCCCTGTCACCCCTGGGTGTCCCTCCAGGGGCAGGTGGGGTCACCCCTGTCACCCCTGTCACCCCTGGGTGTCCCTCCAGGGGCAGGTGGGGCCACCCCTGTCACCCCTGTCCCCTCTGGGTGTCCCTCCAGGGGCAGCTGGGGTCACCCCTGTCACCCCTGGGTGTCCCTCCATGGGCAGCTGGGGCCACCCCTGTCACCCCTGTCCCCTCTGGGTGTCCCTCCATGGGCAGCTGGGGTCACCCCTGTCACCCCTGTCACCCCTGGGTGTCCCTCCAGGGGCAGGTGGGGCCACCCCTGTCACCCCTGTCACCCCTGGGTGTCCCTCCAGGGGCAGGTGGGGCCACCCCTGTCACCCCTGTCACCCCTGGGTGTCCCTCCAGGGGCAGGTGGGGTCACCCCTGTCACCCCTGTCCCCTCTGGGTGTCCCTCCAGGGGCAGCTGGGGTCACCCCTGTCACCCCTGGGTGTCCCTCCAGGAGCAGGTGGGGCCACCCCTGTCACCCCTGTCACCCCTGGGTGTCCTTCCATGGGCAGGTGGAGCCACCCCTGTCACCCCTGTCCCCTCTGGGTGTCCCTCCAGGGGCAGGTGGGGTCACCCCTGTCACCCCTGTCCCCTCTGGGTGTCCTTCCAGGAGCAGGTGGGGTCACCCCTGTCACCCCTGTCACCCCTGGGTGTCCCTCCATGGGCAGGTGGGGTCACCCCTGTCACCCCTGTCCCCTCTGGGTGTCCCTCCAGGGGCAGCTGGGGTCACCCCTGTCACCCCTGTCCCCTCTGGGTGTCCCTCCATGGGCAGGTGGGGTCACCCCTGTCCCCTCTGGGTGTCCCTCCATGGGCAGCTGGGGCCACCCCTGTCACCCCTGTCACCCTTGGGTGTCCCTCCATGGGCAGGTGGGGTCACCCCTGTCCCCTCTGGGTGTCCCTCCATGGGCAGCTGGGGCCACCCCTGTCACCCCTGTCACCCCTGGGTGTCCCTCCATGGGCAGGTGGGGTCACCCCTGTCACCCCTGTCACCCCTGGGTGTCCCTCCATGGGCAGCTGGGGCCACCCCTGTCACCTCCAGTGTCCCCACAGTGTCCCCAGGGCTCCCTCAAGAACATCCCCCCCCAATTTCTCCATGTCCCCTCCGTCCCTGGGGGTGTCCCCTCCATCCCTGGGGGTGTCCCCTCCGTCCCTGGGGGTGTCCCCAAGTTGTCCCCCCTATTTTCCCCACAGACCCCCCCACCCCTCCCCATCCCCTGGGCCACCCCGGAGCCCATCCCCCCCTCCCCATGGCTGTCCCCTCACTGTCCCCCACTGTGGGGTGTCCCCTCATGGCCCCCGTGTCCCTTTGTCCCCGCAGGTGTCCCCACACCCCATTTCCCCCACAGACACCCCCACCCCTCCTCACCCCACCCTCCTCCATCGCCCAGGGCTGCTCCGGCTTCCATCCCCCGCTGTCCCCTCTGGGGGTGTCCCTGCTGTCCCCAGGCTGTCCCCTCCCCCGCTGTCCCCTCTGGGGGTGTCCCCACTGTCCCCTCTGGGGGTGTCCCTGCTGTCCCCTCCCCCGCTGTCCCCTCTGGGGGTGTCCCCAGGAGAAGGACAGCAGCTCGGCACTGCTGATGCAGAGGGGCCAACGTGCTCAGGGGCTCTCCATCCCCCTGTGTCCCATGGGTGTCCCTCGGGTGTCTCCTGTCCCCTGGGTGTCCCTCGGGTGCCCCCTGTCCCCTGGGTGTCCCCTGGGTGTCCCCTGGATGTCCCCTGTCCCTCTCTGTCCCTCGCTGTCCCCAGGAAACCGACAGCAAGTCGCTGCTGCTGATGCAGAGGGGCTGACGTGCTCAGGGGCTCTCCATCCCCCTGTGTCCCATGGGTGCCTCTGTCCCCTGGGTGTCCCTCGGGTGTCCCCTGTCCCCTGGGTGTCCCTTGGGTGTCCCCGGGGTGTCCCTGTCCCCTGGGTGTCCCTCACTGTCCTCACTGTCCTCAGGAGAAGGACGGCAGCTCGGCACTGCAGATGCAGAGGGGCCGATGTGCTCAGGGGCTCTCCATCCCCCTGGGTGTCCCCTGGGTGTCCCCTGGGTGTCCCCTGGGTGTCCCTGTGGCTGTCCCCTCCATCCCTGGGTGTCCCCTGGGTGTCCCCGGTCCCTCACTGTCCCCAGGAGAAGGACAGCAGCTCGGCACTGCTGATGCAGAGGGGCCAACGTGCTCAGGGGCTCTCCATCCCTCTGTGTCCCATCGGTGTCCCCTGGGTGTCCCTTGGGTGTCCCTTGGGTGTCCCCTGGCTGTCCCCTGTCCCTCACTGTCCCCGCTGTCCCCAGAAGAAGGACAGCAGCTCGGCACTGCTGATGAGGAGGGACTGACGTGCTCAGGGGCTCTCCATCCCCCTGTGTCCCATGGGTGCCCCCTGTCCCCTGGGTGTCCCTTGGGTGTCCCTTGGGTGTCCCCTGGGTGTCCCCTGGGTGTCCTCTGTCCCTCTGTGTCCCTCTGTGTCCCTCTGTGTCCCTCACTGTCCCCGCTGTCCCCAGGAGATCGACGGCAGCTCGGCACTGCTGATGCAGAGGGGCCGATGTGCTCAGGGGCTCTCCATCCCCCTGTGTCCCATGGGTGCCCCCTGTCCCCTGGGTGTCCCCTGGGTGTCCCTTGGGTGTCCCCTGGGTGTCCCCTGTCCCTCTGTGTCCCTCACTGTCCCCGCTGTCCCCAGGAGATCAACGGCAAGTCGCTGCTGCTGATGCAGAGGGGCCGACGTGCTCACGGGGCTCTCCATCCCCCTGTGTCCCATGGGTGTCCCTGTGGCTGTCCCCTGGGTGTCCCTCGGGTGTCCCCTGTCCCCTGGGTGTCCCTGTGGCTGTCCCCTGTCCCCTGGCTGTCCCTTGGGTGTCCCCTGGGTGTCCCTCACTGTCCCCACTGTCCCCAGAAGAAGGACAGCAGCTCGGCACTGCTGATGAGGAGGGACTGACGTGCTCAGGGGCTCTCCATCCCCCTGTGTCCCATGGGTGCCCCCTGAGTGTCCCCTGGGTGTCCCTGTGGCTGTCCCCTGTCCCTCTGTGTCCCTCTGTGTCCCTCTGTGTCCCTCACTGTCGCTGTCTGTCCCCAGGAAACCGACAGCAGCTCGCTGCTGCTGATGCAGAGGGGCCGATGTGCTCAGGGGCTCTCCATCCCTCTGTGTCCCATGGGTGTCCCCTGTCCCCTGGGTGTCCCCTGGGTGTCCCCTGTTCCTCACTATCCCTCACTGTCCCCAGGAGAAGAACAGCAGCTCACTGCTGCTGATGCAGAGGGGCCGACGTGCTCACGGGGCTCTCCATCCGCCTGGGTCCCATGGGTGCCCCCTGGCCCCTGGGTGTCCCATGGGTGCCCCCTGGCCCCTGGGTGTCCCCTGGGTGTCCCCTGGCTGTCCCCTGTCCCTCTGTGTCCCTCACTGTCCCCACTGTCCCTGTCTGTCCCCAGGAGAAGGACAGCAGCTCGGCACTGCTGATGCAGAGGGGCCAATGTGCTCAGAGGCTCTCCATCCCCCTGTGTCCCATGGGTGCCCCTGTCCCCTGGGTGTCCCCTGGGTGTCCCCTGTCCCTCTGTGTCCCTCTGTGTCCCTCACTGTCCCCGCTGTCCCCAGGAAACCGACAGCAGCTCGCTGCTGCAGATGCAGAGGGGCCGATGTGCTCAGGGGCTCTCCATCCCCCTGTGTCCCATGGGTGTCCCCTGTCCCCTGGGTGTCCCTCGGGTGTCCCTTGGGTGTCCCCTGGGTGTCCCCTGGGTGTCCCCTGTCCCTCTGTGTCCCTCACTGTCCCCGCTGTCCCCAGGAGATCGACGGCAAGTCGCTGCTGCTGATGCAGAGGGGCTGATGTGCTCAGGGGCTCTCCATCCCCCTGTGTCCCATGGGTGCCCCCTGAGTGTCCCCTGGGTGTCCCTTGGGTGTCCCTTGGGTGTCCCCTGTCCCTCTGTGTCCCTCTGTGTCCCTCTGTGTCCCTCACTGTCCCCGCTGTCCCCAGGAGATCGACGGCAAGTCGCTGCTGCTGATGCAGAGGGCCGACGTGCTCACGGGGCTCTCCATCCGCCTGGGCCCCGCGCTCAAGATCTACGAGTACCACGTGAAGCTGCTGCAGCGCAGCCACTTCCAGGACGAGGAGCCCCCCCCGGAGCCCTTCCCGGCCTGAACCCCCCCCCCCCCAGACCCGGGGGGACACCCCCAGACCCACGGGGGCACCCCCAGACCCGGGGGGACACCCCCAGACCCACTGGGACACCCCCAGACCCACTGGGGCACCCCGGTATCCGGGAGGGCTCCTCCCCCCCCCCGCTGCTGCACACAGAGACTTTGGGGGGTGGGCAAGGGGGGGTCCCACCCCTTTTTTTTGGGGGGGGGGGTCTCCCCTCTCTTTGGGGGGGGCTCCCATCGCTACTTTGGGGGGGGCATCGCCTCTCTTTAGGGTCCCGCCTCTATTTTTGGGGGGGTCCCACCCTTCTTTGAGGGATCCCATCTCTCTCTGAGGGGGTCTCATCTCTATTTTTGGGGGGGGGGTCCCATCTCTACCCCCCCCTATTTTGGGGGTCCCACCCCTTTTTGAGGGGGGGGTCTCTCTTTTGGGGGGGGGGCACTTCTCTAGGGGGACACTCCTCTTTTGGGGGGGTTCCCACCCCTCTTTTGGGGTGGCTTCTCTTTTGGGGGGGGTCCCACCCCTTATTTGGGGGGGTTGCCTCTCTTTTGGGGGGGGTCCCACCCCTCTTTTGGGGGAGGGGTTTCTCTTTGGGGGACCCCTCTTTTAGGGGGTCACGTCTCTTCGGAGGGGCCCACCCCTCTCTTTTGGGGCTCACCCCTCTTTTTGGGGGGGGGGGTCACCTCTCTATGGGGCACACTGGGGGTGGGGACACCCCACTCCTTGTGGGGGTCACCCATCTTTTGGGGGGGGGGTGTCACCTTCTTTTGGGGGGGGGTCACCCCTCCTTGAGGGAGCGCCCCCTTTTTAGGGGATCCCCCTTTTCTTTGGGGGGGGGGGGGATTTTTACCATGGGGGGAGGGGGTTGGGGGGGCTCTGCCCGGAGATGTTTTAACCTTCCCCAGCCTGTGCCCCCTCCCCTACACCCCCCCTCCCCAAATTGGGGTGCGGCCCCCCCCACCCCTAACCCCCCCCCCCCCCCCCCCGCAGTCTGTGCCCCTCCCCCCTTCCCCGGGCCTGGCTCGTTTTGGGTTTTTTTAAAGAAAAACGGAAAAAAATAAAATGGATAAATACAAAACCTGGGGGCGTCTTTTGGGGGGGGTGTGATATCCCGCCCCTCCCCCCCCCCATTTGGGGGGGTTTGGGTGGAATTGGGGGGGATTTGGGGGTGGGCTCGGGGAACCCCCCCCAGTGAGGGGAGGGTGCTGCGCATGCGCCGGTCCTCCTGGCCGCCAGGGGGCGCCTGCGCCGCTCACCCCCCCTGCCACGGGGAGCCCCACCGCTCCTCTGCGCATGCGCCGGTCCTCCTGCCCGCCAGGGGGCACCAACACCGCTCGCCCCCTCACGGGGCCCCTCCGCCCCTCCGCGCATGCGCCGGTTCCGATGTGAGGCCGCCACGTTCCCTACGGCGGCCGCCAGGGCCCAAAAGGCCCGCTCCGTAAACGAGCCTCGGCTGCCCCAAAATACCCCCAGCGGCCCTAAACTGCCCCAAACACCCCTAAAACAGCCTCGGGCTTGACTAAAGGAGCCACAACTGTCCCCAAACCGGCCTAAACTGCCCCAAAACAGCCTCAGACGCCACTGAAGCCATAAATACCCCAAAACTGCCCCAAACACCCCCTAATGTGCTTCGAACCGCTCTAAAACATCCTCAGCCCCCCCATACGACCCTCCCGACCCCCAGAAGCCCTAAAAAAGCCGTAATTCCCCCCAAACGCCGCTAAACCCCCAAAAATGTTTATTTAGGAATCGGCCCCCCCCACCGTGCCCCCCTACGGCGGCCGGTGAGGTCCAGAAGACCCCGCCCCGCGGGCCCCGCGCATGCGCAGACGCTGTTCTAGAGGAAGATGGCGGCGTCCTGTGTCCTGGTTCTCTTCCCCCCCCCCCCCCAAACTACGGCGGCTGAGGAGGCCAATAAACCTCTGTACGTTACCCCCCCTTGTCTGCCCCGTGTCCCTCGTTCTTACGGCGGCCGGAGAGGCCCAAAAGCCCCTGTGTTCCCCCCATCCCCCTCCCCCGAATCAGCTCCGCCTCCGCTTCCCTACGGCGGCCGGACAGGCCCAAAGCCCCTCCGCTGCGCGCATGCGCAATGCTCGTTCCCCGTGAAGATGGCGGCGCCCGCCTGTTCTCCTTTCGTACGGCGGCCAGCGAGGCCAAAAGGCCGGCGTGCCCTTTCCGCACACACTTTGGCGTTCCTAAAGCGGCCAAAGGGACCCCAACCCCCCCCCCTCGGCCTCCCTTCAGCTCCCCCCATCTACAGCGGCCGGTGAGGCTCAGAACACCCGCCCGTTACTCCGCGCATGCGCAGTGGCTGCCACAGGGGGAAGATGGCGGCGCCCTGAACCCCAAGAGCGCTCTGCGCTTGCGCAGTGTCCGCTGTAAAGTAAAGATGGCGGCGCCCTGAACACCAGCAGCGTTCCGCGCCTGCGCAGTGCCGCTGCGGGGAAAAGATGGCAGCGCCCGGAACCCTAAGAGCGCTCTGCGCCTGCGCCCCAGTACGGGGGGGGGGGGGGAAGATGGCGGTGCCCAGGACCCCCAAGAGAGCTCTGCGCCTGCGCCCCAGTACGGGGGGGGAGGGAAGATGGCGGTGCCCAGGACCCCCAAGAGCGCTCTGCGCCCGCGCAGTGGCCGCTGTAGGAAAAGATGGCGGCGCCCAGAACACTCAAGAGCGCTTTGCGCTTGCGCAGTGCCGCTGCAGGGAAAAGATGGCGGCGCCCTGAAGCCCCCCCAAGAGCGCTCTGCACTTGCGCAGTGCCGCTGCAGGGAAAAGATGGCGGCGCCCCAGACCCCCAGGAACACTCTGCGCCTGCACAGAGTTCGCTGCAGGGAAAAGATGGCGGCGCCCTGAACCCCCAAGAGCGCTTTGCGCTTGCGCAGTGCCGCTGCAGGAAAATATGGCGGCGCCCAGAACACTCGCGCAGTGCCGCTGCGGGGAAAAGATGGCGGCGCCCAGAACACTCAAGAACGCTCTGCGCTTCCGCAGTGCCCGCTGCAGGAAAAAGATGGCGGCGCCCTGAACCCCCAAGAGCGCTCTGCGCTTGCGCAGTGCTGCTGCAGGGAAAAGATGGCGGCGCCCCAGACCCCCAGGAACACTCTGCGCCTGCACAGAGTTCGCTGCAGGGAAAAGATGGCGGCGCCCTGAACCCCCAAGAGCGCTTTGCGCTTGCGCAGTGCCGCTGCAGGAAAATATGGCGGCGCCCAGAACACTCAAGAGCGCTCTGCGCCTGCGCAGTGCGCGCTGTAAAGTAAAGATGGCGGCGCCCTGAACACCCCCCGGAACGCTCCGCGCCTGCGCAGTGCCCGCTGCAGGGAAAAGATGGCGGCGCCCTGAACCCCCAAGAGCGCTCTGCGCCTTCGCAGTGCCGCTGCGGGGAAAAGATGGCGGCGCCCTGAACCCTCAAGAGCGCTCTGCGCTTCCGCAGTGCCCGCTGCAGGAAAAAGATGGCGGCGCCCTGAACCCCCAAGAGCGCTCTGCGCTTGCGCAGTGCCGCTGCAGGGAAAAGATGGCGGCGCCCCAGACCCCCAGGAACGCTCCGCGCCTGCGCAGTGACGCTGTACGGTAAAGATGGCGGCGCCCCAGACCCCCAGGAACACTCTGCGCCTGCACAGAGTTCGCTGTAGGGAAAAGATGGCGGCGCCCAGGAACCCCAAGAGCGCTTTGCGCTTGCGCAGTGCCACTGCAGGAAAAGATGGCGGCGCCCGGAACCCCAAGAGCACTCTGCGCCTGCGCACCAGTATGGGGGGAGAAGATGGCGGTGCCCAGGACCCCCCCAAGAGCGCTCTGCGCTTGCGCAGTGCCGCTGCAGGGAAAAGATGGCGGCGCCCTGAACCCCCCCAGGAACGCTCCGCGCCTGCGCAGTGCCGCTATACGGTGAAGATGGCGGCGCCCAGACCCGCCACACCGCTCCGCGCCTGCGCAGTGCCGCCGTTCGGTTAAAGATGGCGGCGCCCAGCCCCTCCACGCCGCTCCGCGCCTGCGCAGTGCCGCCGTACGGTTAAAGATGGCGGCGCCCAGCCCCTCCACCCCGCTCCGCGCCTGCGCAGTGCCCGCTGCAGCGCAAAGATGGCGGCGCCCTCCCTCCGTACGGCGGCCGGCGGGGGCCGCAAGCCCCGCCCCGCGCGGGCGCGGCGCATGCGCGGCGCGGGGGGGGGGGGGAAGATGGCGGCGTCCTCGCTGGAGCAGAAGCTGTCGCGGCTGGAGGCGAAGCTGAAGCAGGAGAACCGCGAGGCGCGGCGGAGAATCGACCTCAACCTCGACATCGGCCCCGCCCGCGCCCGCCCCAGTACGGGGGGACCGGGGAGGGACCGGGGGGGGACCGGGGGGGAGCGGGGGGGAGCGGGGGGGGAGCGGCCCCGGGGGTGGGGGGGGGGAGGCCGCGGGGAGGGGGGGGGGGGGAGGGGAGGGCGCTGTGAGGGGCTGAGGGGGGGGTGGGGGGGGGCGGGGGGCGGCCTAGGCAGGATTGGGGAGGTTTGGGGAGATTTGGGGCGGTTTGGGGAGGTTTAGGGAGATTTGGGGCAGTTTAGGGAGGTTTGGGGAGATTTGGGGAGATTTGGGGCAGTTTAGGGCCATTTTGGGGCGGTTTAGGGAGAATTGGGGAGGTTTGGGGAGATTTGGGGAGGTTTGGAAAGATTTGGGGCGGTTTAGGGAGGTTTGGGGCGATTTGGGGAGATTTTGGGGGGGTTGGGGAGGTTTAGGGCAATTTGGGGCGGTTTGGGGCGATTTGGGGAGATTTGGGGCGATTTTGGGGCAGTTTAGGGAGATTTGGGGCAGGTTGGGAAGATTTGGGGCAGTTTAGGGAGATTTGGGGCAGTTTAGGGAGGTTTGGGGCAGGTTTGGGGAGATTTGGGGAGGTTTGGGGCGATTTGGGGCAGTTTAGGGCGATTTGGGGAGATTTGGGGCGGTTTGGGGCCATTTTGGGGCAGTTTAGGGAGATTTGGGAAGATTTAGGGCGGTTTGGGGAGGTTTGGGGAGATTTGGGGAGGTTTGGGGAGATTTGGGGCGATTTTGGGGCAGGTTGGGAAGGTTTGGGGCGATTTGGGGCGATTTGGGGAGATTTGGGGCAGTTTAGGGAGATTTGGGGCGATTTGGGGCGGTTTTTGGAGATTTTGGGGGGGTTGGGGCGGTTTGGGGCAGGTTTGGGGAGATTTGGGGCGGTTTGGGGCGATTTGGGGCAGTTTAGGAAGATTTGGGGCGGTTTAGGGCCATTTTGGGGCAGTTTTGGGAGATTGGGGGCGATTTGGGGAGATTTGAGGCAGTTTAGGGCAATTTAGGGCGGTTTGGGGAGATTTGGGGCGATTTTGGGGCAGTTTAGGGAGGTTTGGGGAGATTTGGGGCAGTTTAGGGCCATTTTGGGGCAGTTTAGGGAGATGTGGGGCGGTTTGGGGCAGGTTTGGGGAGATTTGGGGCGGTTTGGGGCGGCTCTGGGATGTTTGGGGAGCTTCGGGGATGTTTGGGGCAGTTTCGGGCCATTTTGGGGCCGTTCAGGGATTTTTGGGGCCATTCTGGGATGTTGGGGGAGGTTCAGGGGTTTTGGGGTAGTTTAGGGACATTTGGGGCGATTTGAGGGTTGTTGGGGTTTTTTGGGGCAGTTTGGGGCCATTTTGGGGCCGTTCTGGGTTATCTGGGGCAGTTCAGGGATTTTTTGGGGAGTCTTGGGTCGTTTGGGGGTTTTTGGGGCAGTTTGGGGCCATTTTGGGGCGGTTCTGGGGTGTTCGGGGGTGTTTGGGGCAGTTTAGGGATTTTTGGGGCAGTTCTGGGCTGTTTGGGACTTTTGGGGTTGTTCAGGGATTTTTGGGGCAGTTCTGGGGTGTTCGGGGTTTTTTGGGGCAGTTTAGGGACATTTGGGGCGATTCTGGGTTGTTGGGGGTTTTTTGGGGCAGTTTAGGGATTTTTGGGGCAGTTTGGGGCCATTTTGGGGCCGTTCTGGGCTGTTTGGGGAAGTTTAGGGATTTTTCGGGGAGTCCTGGGGTTTTGGGGTAGTTTAGGGATTTTTGGGGCAGTTCTGGGCTGTTTGGGACTTTTGGGGTTGTTCAGGGATTTTTGGGGCCGTTCTGGGTTGTTCGAGGAGGTTCGGGGGTGTTTGGGGCCATTTTGGGGCAGTTTAGGAAGATTTGGGGCGGTTCTGGGGTGTTCGGGGGTTCCTGGATTTTTGGGGCAGTTTAGGGATGTTTGGGGCAGTTTGGGGATTTTTGGGGCAGTTCTGGGGTGTTGGGGCTTTTTGGGGCGGTTTGGGGCCATTTTGGGGCAGCTCTGGGTTGTTCTGGGATGGTTTTGGGGTGTTTGGGGCAGTTTAGGGACATTTGGGGCAATTCTGGGTTGTTGGGGTTTTTTTGGGGCAGTTTAGGAATGTTTGGGGCAGTTCAGGAATTTTTGGGGCGGTTCTGGGGTCTTGGGGAGTTTTGGGGCAGTTTAGGGAGATTTGGGGCGGTTCTGGGTTGTTTGGGGTTTTTTGGGGCGGTTTGGGGCCATTTTGGGGCCATTCTGGATGTTGGGGGAGGTTCAGGGGTTTTGGGGCAGTTTAGGGAGATTTGGGGCAATTCTGGGTTGTTTGGGGTTTTTTTGGGGCAGTTTGGGGATTTTTGGGGCAGTTCTGGGTTGTTTGGGGCAGGTTTGGGGTTTTTTGGGGCAGTTTAGGGCCATTTTGGGGCCGTTTTGGGTGGTTCGGGGTTTTTTGGGGCAGTTTAGGGATTTTTGGGGCAGTTTGGGGCCATTTTGGGGCCGTTCTGGGTTTTTTGGGGCAGTTTTGGGGATTTTTCGGGGACTCCTGGGTCGTTTGGGGTGTTTGGGGTATTTTAGGGACATTTGGGGCCGTTCTGGGTTCTTCGGAGGTTTTTGGGGCAGTTCAGGGATTTTTGGAGCGGTTCTGGGTCATTTGGGGTTTTTTGGGGCAGTTTGGGGCCATTTTGGGGCCGTTCTGGGCTGTTTGGGGGTGTTTGGGTTGTTCAGGGATTTTGGGGGCAGTTCTGGGGTGTTCGGGGTTTTTTGGGGCAGTTTAGGGACATTTGGGGCAATTCTGGGTTGTTTGGGGCAGGTTTGGGGTTTTTTGGGGCAGTTTAGGGACATTTTGGGGCCGTTTTGGGTGGTTTGGGGATGTTTGGGGCAGCTTAGGGATTTTTGGGGCAGTTTGGGGACATTTGGGGCGGTTCTGGATTGTTGGGTGGTTTTTGGGGCAGTTTAGGGCCATTTTGGGGCAGTTTTGGGTTGTTTGGGGGGTTCAGGGGTGTTTGGGGCACGTTTGGGGCCGTTCTGGGACATTTTGGGGCGGTTCGAGGGGTTCGGGGATGTTTGGGGCAGTTTAGGGATTTTTGGGGCAGTTTGGGGCCATTTTGGGGCCGTTCTGGGCTGTTTGGGGATGTTTGGGGCAGTTCAGGAATTTTTGGGGCGGTTCTGGGGTCTTGGGGGGTTTTGGGGCAGTTTGGGGCCATTTTGGGGCAGCTCTGGGTTGTCTGGGGTAGTTTTGGGGTGTTTGGGGCAGTTTAGGGATTTTTGGGGCAGTTTGGGGCCATTTTGGGGCCATTCTGGGATGTTGGGGGAGGTTCAGGGGTTTTGGGGCAGTTTAGGGATATTTGGGGCGATTCTGGGTTGTTGGGGTTTTTTTGGGGCAGTTTAGGGATTTTTGGGGCGGTTTGGGGCCATTTTGGGGCGATTCTGGGTTCTTGGGGGTTTTTTTGGGGCAGTTTAGGGATTTTTGGGGCAGTTTGGGGACATTTGGGGCGGTTCTGGATTGTTTGGGGTAGTTTTGGGGTGTTTGGGGCAGTTTAGGGATTTTTGGGGCAGTTCTGGGGTTTGGGGGGGGTTCAGGGGTTTTGGGGCAGTTTCGGGACATTTGGGGTGATTCTGGGTCATTTGGGGTTTTTTGGGGCAGTTTAGGGCCATTTTGGGGCCGTTTTGGGTGGTTCGGGGTTTTTTGGGGCAGTTTAGGGATTTTTGGGGCAGTTTAGGGACATTTTGGGGCGGTTCTGGGTTGTTTGGGGTTTTTTTGGGGCAGTTTAGGGATTTTGGGGGGGTTCTGGAGTGTTTGGGGTATTTTAGGGCCATTTTTGGGGCAGTTCTGGGTTGTTTGGGGGGTTCAGGGATGTTTGGGGCAGGTTTGGGGTTTTTTGGGGCAGTTTGGGGCCATTTTGGGGCCGTTCTGGGCTGTTTGGGGGGTTTGGGGCAGTTCTGGGACATTTTGGGGCGGTTCGAGGGGTTCGGGGATGTTTGGGGCAGGTTTGGGGTTTTTTGGGGCAGTTTGGGGCCATTTTGGGGCCGTTCTGGGTTGTTTGGGGCAGTTTTGGGGATTTTTCGGGGACTCCTGGGTCGTTTGGGGTGTTTGGGGTATTTTAGGGACATTTCGGGCCGTTCTGGGTTCTTCTGAGGTTTTTGGGGCAGTTCTGGGATTTTTGGGGCAGTTCTGGGTCGTTTGGGGTTTTTTGGGGCAGTTTGGGGCCATTTTGGGGCCGTTCTGGGCTGTTTGGGGCTTTTTGGGTTGTTCAGGGATTTTTGGGGCAGTTCTGGGGTGTTCGGGTTTTTTTGGGGCAGTTTAGGGACATTTGGGGCGATTCTGGGTTCTTGGGGTTTTTTTGGGGCAGTTTAGGGATTTTTGGGGCAGTTTGGGGCCATTTTGGGGCCGTTCTGGGTTGTTTGGGGATGTTTGGGGCAGTTCAGGAATTTTTGGGGCGGTTCTGGGGTCTTGGGGGGTTTTGGGGCAGTTTGGGGCCATTTTGGGGCAGCTCTGGGTGGTCTGGGGTAGTTTTGGGGTGTTTGGGGCAGTTTGGGGATTTTTGGGGCAGTTCAGGGGTGTTGGGGCTTTTTGGGGCGGTTTGGGGCCATTTTGGGGCAGCTCTGGGACATTTTGGGGCAGTTCGAGGATGTTTGGGGCAGTTTAGGGCCATTTTGGGGCCATTCTGGGTTCTTGGGGGTTTTTTTGGGGCAGTTTAGGGATTTTTGGGGCAGTTTGGGGCCATTTTGGGGCCGTTCTGGGCTGTTTGGGGATGTTTGGGGCAGTTCAGGAATTTTTGGGGCGGTTCTGGGGTCTTGGGGAGTTTTGGGGCAGTTTGGGGCCATTTTGGAGCAGCTCTGGGTGGTCTGGGGTAGTTTTGGGGTGTTTGGGGCAGTTTGGGGATTTTTGGGGCAGTTCTGGGCTGTTTGGGGTTTTTTGGGGCGGTTTGGGGCCATTTTGGGGCCATTCTGGGATGTTGGGGGAGGTTCAGGGGTTTTGGGGCAGTTTAGGGAGATTTGGGGCAATTCTGGGTTGTTTGGGGTTTTTTTGGGGCAGTTTGGGGATTTTTGGGGCAGTTCTGGGTTGTTTGGGGCAGGTTTGGGGTTTTTTGGGGCAGTTTAGGGCCATTTTGGGGCCGTTTTGGGTGGTTCGGGGTTTTTTGGGGCAGTTTAGGGATTTTTGGGGCAGTTTGGGGCCATTTTGGGGCCGTTCTGGGCTGTTTGGGGGTGTTTGGGTTGTTCAGGGATTTTTGGGGCAGTTCTGGGGTGTTCGGGGTTTTTTGGGGCAGTTTAGGGACATTTGGGGCAATTCTGGGTTGTTTGGGGCAGGTTTGGGGTTTTTTGGGGCAGTTTAGGGACATTTTGGGGCCGTTTTGGGTGGTTTGGGGATGTTTGGGGCAGCTTAGGGATTTTTGGGGCAGTTTGGGGACATTTGGGGCGGTTCTGGATTGTTGGGTGGTTTTTGGGGCAGTTTAGGGCCATTTTGGGGCAGTTTTGGGTTGTTTGGGGGGTTCAGGGGTGTTTGGGGCACGTTTGGGGCCGTTCTGGGACATTTTGGGGCGGTTCGAGGGGTTCGGGGATGTTTGGGGCAGTTTGGGGCCATTTTGGGGCCGTTCTGGGCTGTTTGGGGATGTTTGGGGCAGTTCAGGAATTTTTGGGGCGGTTCTGGGGTCTTGGGGGGTTTTGGGGCAGTTTGGGGCCATTTTGGGGCAGCTCTGGGTTGTCTGGGGTAGTTTTGGGGTGTTTGGGGCAGTTTAGGGATTTTTGGGGCAGTTTGGGGCCATTTTGGGGCCATTCTGGGATGTTGGGGGAGGTTCAGGGGTTTTGGGGCAGTTTAGGGATATTTGGGGCGATTCTGGGTTGTTGGGGTTTTTTTGGGGCCATTTTGGGGCAGCTCTGGGTTGTTCTGGGATGGTTTTGGGGTGTTTGGGGCAGTTTAGGGACATTTGGGGCAGTTCTGGGTTTTTGGGGCATTTTGGGGCATTTTGGGGCCGTTCTGGGCCTTTCCATGGGGTCGGGGCCATTTTGGGGGCTGGGAAGGGATTAGGGGGGGTCTCTGGTAATTTGGGGGGGCTGGGGGGGCTGTACTGGGAGCGCTGGGGCTGTACTGGGAGCACTGGGAGTGTACTGGGAGCACTGGGGCTGTACTGGGAGCACTGGGGCTGTACTGGGAGCACTGGGAGTGTACTGGGAGCACTGGGAGTGTACTGGGAGCGCTGGGACTGTACTGGGAGCACTGGGGCTGTACTGGGAGCGCTGGGACTGTACTGGGAGCACTGGGGCTGTACTGGGAGCACTGGGACTGTACTGGGAGCGCTGGGGCTGTACTGGGAGCGCTGGGGCTGTACTGGGAGCACTGGGACTGTACTGGGAGCGCTGGGGCTGTACTGGGAGCACTGGGAGTGTACTGGGAGCGCTGGGGCTGTACTGGGAGCGCTGGGGCTGTACTGGGAGCGCTGGGACTGTACTGGGAACACTGGGGCTGTACTGGGAGCACTGGGGCTGTACTGGGAGCACTGGGGTGTACTGGGAGCGCTGGGGCTGTACTGGGAGCGCTGGGAGTGTACTGGGAACGCTGGGGCTGTTCTGGGAGCGCTGGGGCTGTACTGGGAGCGCTGGGGCTGTACTGGGAACACTGGGGCTGTACTGGGAGCGCTGGGGCTGTACTGGGAGCGCTGGGAATGTACTGGGAGCGCTGGGGCTGTACTGGGAACACTGGGGCTGTACTGGGAACACTGGGGCTGTACTGGGAACGCTGGGGCTGTACTGGGAACGCTGGGGCTGTACTGGGAACGCTGGGGCTGTACTGGGAGCGCTGGGACTGTACTGGGAGCGCTGGGGCTGTACTGGGAACACTGGGGCTGTACTGGGAGCGCTGGGGCTGTACTGGGAGCGCTGGGAATGTACTGGGAGCGCTGGGGCTGTACTGGGAACACTGGGGCTGTACTGGGAGCGCTGGGGCTGTACTGGGAGCGCTGGGAATGTACTGGGAGCGCTGGGGCTGTACTGGGAGCACTGGGACTGTACTGGGAGCGCTGGGAGTGTACTGGGAGCGCTGGGACTGTACTGGGAGCACTGGGGCTGTACTGGGAGCACTGGGGCTGTACTGGGAACACTGGGAGTGTACTGGGAGCGCTGGGAGTGTACTGGGAGCACTGGGGCTGTACTGGGAGCACTGGGGCTGTACTGGGAGCGCTGGGAATGTACTGGGAGCGCTGGGGCTGTACTGGGAGCGCTGGGGCTGTACTGGGAACACTGGGGCTGTACTGGGAGCGCTGGGGCTGTACTGGGAGCACTGGGGCTGTACTGGGAGCGCTGGGGCTGTACTGGGAGCGCTGGGGCTGTACTGGGAGCACTGGGGCTGCCCCAAACCCAGCGCAGGAATTTGGGGGGGGGAGGGGGGGGGGTCCCCCGTGGGGTTTTTGGGGGGGCTCTGGGGTGGGGGAGGGGGTCGGGAATGGGATTTTTGGGGGGGGGGGGAGGGGGGGGGGGAGGGGGAGCTGCCCCCCCCCTTTCCCCTCCCCCCCCTTTCCCCTCCCCCCCCCTTTCCAAATTGAAGCCCCTCCCCCACCCCCCATTTCCATCCCCCTCCCCCCAAATCCCTTCCTGCCCCTCCCCCCCATTGGATTCCTGCCCCTCCCCCCCCCCCAAATTCGTTTCCTCCCTCCCAGTTCCCTTCCCGCCCCTCCCCCACCCCCAATTTCAGCCCCGTCCCCCAAATTTCGGGTCCCCTCCCCCCCCCCCCCCAGTTTAATTAATGCCCCTCCCAGTTTGAGTCCATCCCCTCCCAGTTTGAGGTTCTGCCCCTCCCAGTTTGAGTTCTTCCCTCCCAGTTTGAGTTCTGCCCCTCCCAGTTTGAGTCCATCCCCTCCCAGTTTGAGTCCATCCCTCCCAGTTTGAGTTCTGCCCCTCCCAGTTTGAGTCCATCCCCTCCCAGTTTGAGTTCTGCCCCTCCCAGTTTGAGTCCATCCCCTCCCAGTTTGAGTCCATCCCCTCCCAGTTTGAGTCCATCCCCTCCCAGTTTGAGTTCTGCCCCTCCCAGTTTTGACTCCATCCCTCCCAGTTTGAGTTCTGCCCCTCCCAGTTTGAGTCCATCCCTCCCAGTTTGGGTTCTGCCCCTCCCAGTTTGAGTTCTGCCCCTCCCAGTTTGAGTTCCGCCCTCCCAGTTTGGGTTCTGCCCCTCCCAGTTTGGGTTCTGCCCCTCCCAGTTTGAGTCCATCCCCTCCCAGTTTGAGTCCATCCCCTCCCAGTTTGAGTCCATCCCCTCCCAGTTTGAGTCCATCCCCTCCCAGTTTGAGTTCTGCCCCTCCCAGTTTGAGTCCATCCCTCCCAGTTTGAGTCCATCCCCTCCCAGTTTGGGTTCTGCCCCTCCCAGTTTGAGTTCTGCCCCTCCCAGTTTGAGTCCATCCCTCCCAGTTTGAGTCCATCCCCTCCCAGTTTGAGTTGTGCCCCTCCCAGTTTGAGTTCTGCCCCTCCCAGTTTGTGTCCATCCCCTCCCAGTTTGAGTCCATCCCCTCCCAGTTTGAGTTCTGCCCCTGCCCAGTTTGAGTTCTGCCCCTCCCAGTTGAGTTCTGCCCCTCCCAGTTTGAGTCCCATCCCCTCCCAGTTTGAGTCCATCCCCTCCCAGTTTGAGTCCATCCCTCCCAGTTTGAGTTCTGCCCTTCCCAGTTTGAGTTCTGCCCCTCCCAGTTTGAGTCCATCCCCTCCCAGTTTGAGTCCATCCCCTCCCAGTTTGAGTTCTGCCCTTCCCAGTTTGAGTCCATCCCCTCCCAGTTTGAGTTCTGCCCTTCCCAGTTTGAGTCCATCCCCTCCCAGTTTGAGTTCTGCCCTTCCCAGTTTGAGTTCTGCCCCTCCCAGTTTGAGTCCATCCCCTCCCAGTTTGAGTCCATCCCCTCCCAGTTTGAGTCCATCCCCTCCCAGTTTGAGTTCTGCCCTTCCAGTTTGAGTCCATCCCCTCCCAGTTTGAGTCCATCCCCTCCCAGTTTGAGTCCATCCCCTCCCAGTTTGTGTCCAGCCCCCTCCCAGTTTGAGTCCATCCCCTCCCAGTTTGAGTTCTGCCCTTCCCAGTTTGAGTCCATCCCCTCCCAGTTTGTGTCCAGCCCCTCCCAGTTTTGAGTTCTGCCCCTCCCAGTTTGGGTTCTGCCCCTCCCAGTTTGAGTTCTGCCCTCCCAGTTTGAGTCCATCCCCTCCCAGTTTGAGTTCTGCCCCTCCCAGTTTGAGTTCTGCCCCTCCCAGTTTGAGTCCATCCCCTCCCAGTTTGAGTCCAGCCCCTCCCAGTTTGAGTCCATCCCTCCCAGTTTGAGTCCATCCCCTCCCAGTTTGAGTCTATCCCCTCCCAGTTTGAGTCCATCCCTCCCAGTTTGAGTCCATCCCCTCCCAGTTTTGAGTTCTGCCCCTCCCAGTTTGAGTTCTGCCCCTCCCAGTTTGAGTCCATCCCCTCCCAGTTTGAGTTCTGCCCCTCCCAGTTTGAGTTCTGCCCTTCCCAGTTTGAGTTCTGCCCCCTCCCAGTTTGAGTCCATCCCCTCCCAGTTTGAGTCCATCCCCTCCCAGTTTGAGTCCATCCCCTCCCAGTTTGAGTTCTGCCCTTCCCAGTTTGAGTCCATCCCCTCCCAGTTTGAGTTCTGCCCTCCCAGTCTGAGTTCTGCCCTTCCCAGTTTGAGTCCATCCCCTCCCAGTCTGAGTTCTGCCCCTCCCAGTTTGAGGTCCATCCCTCCCAGTTTGGGTTCTGCCCCTCCCAGTTTGGGTTCTGCCCCTCCCAGTTTGAGTCCATCCCTCCCAGTTTGAGTCCATCCCCTCCCAGTTTGAGTCCATCCCCTCCCAGTTTGAGTCCATCCCCTCCCAGTTTGAGTCCATCCCCCTCCCAGTTTGAGTTTCTGCCCTCCCCAGTTTGAGTCCATCCCCTCCCAGTTTGAGTCCATCCCCTCCCAGTTTGAGTCCATCCCCTCCCAGTTTGAGTCCATCCCCTCCCAGTTTGTGTCCAGCCCCTCCCAGTTTGAGTTCTGCCCTTCCCAGTTTGAGTCCATCCCCTCCCAGTTTGAGTCCCTCCCCCTCCCAGTTTGAGTCCATCCCTCCCAGTTTGAGTTCTGCCCCTCCCCAGTTTGAGTCCCTCCCCTCCCAGTTTGAGTCCATCCCTCCCAGTTTGAGTCCATCCCTCCCAGTTTGAGTTCTGCCCCTCCCAGTTTGAGTCCATCCCCTCCCAGTTTGAGTCCAGCCCCTCCCAGTTTGAGTCCATCCCCTCCCAGTTTGATTAATTAATTAATTTAATTTCTCCCCGATTTAAATTGATTTTCTCCCAATTTAAATTCATTTTTCCCAATTAAATTCATTTTTCCCAATTTAAATTCATTTTTTCTCAATTTAAATCGATTTTTTCCCCAATTTAAATTAATTTCCCCCAAATTTAAATTAATTTCTCCCCAATTTAAATTGAATTTTCCTCAATTTAAATTCAATTTCTCCCAATTTAAATTCAATTTTTCCCCAATTTAAATTCAATTTTTCTCCAATTTCAATTAATTTCTCCCAATTTAAATTAATTTTTTCCTAATTTAAATCGATTTTCCCCCAAATTTTAAATTCAATTTCCCTTAATTTAAATTCAATTTCTCCCAAATTTAAATTCAATTTTTCCCAATTTCAATTCATTTCCCCCAAATTTTAAACCGATCTCCCCAAATTTAAATTAATTCTTCCAAATTTAAATTCAATTTTCCCCCAAATTTAAATTCAATTTTTCCCAAATTTCAATTCATTTCTCCCAAATTTAAATTCATTTTTCCCAAATTTGAATTAATTTTTTCCCAATTTAATTCAATTTTCTCCCAATTTAAATTCAATTTTTCCCCAATTTCAATTAATTTCTCTCAATTTAAATTAATTTTCCCCAAATTAAATTAATTTTCCCCAAATTTTAATTCATTTTTTCTCAATTTAAATCGATTTTTTCCCCAAATTTAAATTCAATTTTTCCTAATTTAAATTAATTTTTTCCCCAATTTCAATTCATTTCCCCCAAATTTAAATTGATTTTCCCCAAATTTGAATTAATTTTCCCAATTTAACTTCATTTTTCTCAATTTAAGTTCAGTTTCCCTAAATTTCAATTAATTTCTCTCAAATTAAATTAATTTTCCCCAAATTTTAATTAATTTTTTCTCAATTTAAATCGATTTTCCCCCAAATTTAAATTCAATTTCTCCCCAATTTCAATTCATTTTCCCCAAATTTCCATTAATTTCTCCCCAATTTAAATTAATTTTCCCAAATTAAATTCATTTTCCCCCAAATTTAAATAAATTCCCCCAAATTTAAATTCAATTTTTTCCCAAATTTCAATTCATTTCTCCCAAATTTAAATTCATTTTTCCCAAATTTGAATTAATTTTTTCCCAATTTAATTCAATTTTCTCCCAATTTAAATTAATTTTCCCCAATTTCAATTCATTTCCCCCAAATTTAAATTGATTTTCCCCAAATTTGAATTAATTTTCCCAATTTAACTTCATTTTTCTCAATTTAAGTTCAATTTTCCCTAAATTTCAATTAATTTCTCTCAAATTAAAATTAATTTTCCCCAAATAAAATTAATTTTCCCCAAATTTTAATTAATTTTTTCTCAATTTAAATCGATTTTCCCCCAAATTTAAATTCAATTTCTCCCCAATTTCAATTCATTTTCCCAAATTTCCATTAATTTCTCCCAATTTAAATTAATTTTCCCCAAATTAAATTCATTTTCCCCCAAATTTAAATAAATTCCCCCAAATTTTAAATTCAATTTTTCCCAAATTTCAATTAATTTCTCCCGAATTTAAATTCATTTTTCCCAAATTTGAATTAATTTTTTCTCAATTTAAATCAATTTTTCCCCCAAATTTAAATTCAATTTTCCCCCAAATTTCAATTAATTTCTCCCAATTTAAATTAATTTTCCCCAATTTAAATTAATTTTCCCCAAATTTAAATTAATTCCCCCAAATTTAAATTCAATTTTTCCCCAATTTCGATTCATTTCCCCCAAATTTAATTTTCCCCCCCCAAATTTGAATTGAATTTTCCTTAATTTTACTTCATTTCCTCCCAATTTCAATCGATTTTTGCCCAAATTTCCCCTCAATTCCCCCCAATTCCCGCCCCCTCCCCCCCCGCCCCTCCCCCCTCTGCCCCTCCCCCTCCGCCCCTCCCCCCCCAATTTCCCCAAATTCACCGATTTTTTTTTTCTCTTTATTTCCCTTTTTCCCCCCAATTTTTTTTTATTTTCTCCGCCCCTCCCCCACCCCCGCCCCTCCCCCTCCCCCCCGCGCCCCTCCCCCTCCCCCCCACCCCGCCCCTCCCCCACCCCCTCAGTCATCGTCATCACCCTCAGCCCCGCCCCCGCTCCGTCCCAGCGAGCAGGTACCGCCCCTCCCCCACCCCCGCCCCTCCCCCACCCCTGCCCCTCCCCCACCCCATGGAACCGCCCCTCCCCCACCCCCGCCCCTCCCCCACCGCCCCGTTCAACCGCCCCTCCCCCCCATTTAACCGCCCCTCCCCCACCGCCCCTCCCCCACCCTCCATGGAACAGCCCCTCCCCCACCCATGCCCCTCCCCCACCGCCCCTCCCCCACCCGCCCCCTCCCCCACCCCATGGAACCGCCCCTCCCCCATTGAACCGCCCCTCCCCCACCCCGCATTGAACCGCCCCTCCCCCACCCCCCGGAACCGCCCCTTCTCCGCCCCTGCCCCTCCCCCCACCGCCCCTCCCCCACCCCATGGAACCGCCCCTCCCCCATCCCGCAATGAACCGCCCCTCCCCCACCCTCCATGAAACCGCCCCTCCCCCCACCCCCGTTCAACCGCCCCTCCCCCCCCACCCCGCCCCACCCCCACCCTCCATGGCACCGCCCCTCCCCCACCCCCCCAGAACCGCCCCTCCCCCACCCCATTCAACTGCCCCTCCCCCACCACCCCTCCCCCACACCCCGCCCCTCCCCCATGGAACAGCCCCTCCCCCACCCTGCATTGAACCGCCCCTCCCCCACCCCACCACCCCCCCACAACCCCTCCCCAGCGCCCCACCCCCACCCCTCCCCCACCTCTGCCCAATCCCCCACCCCCCATTGAACCGCCCCTCCCCCACCCTTGCCCCACCCCAACCCCCACCCCCCCTCCCCCACTGCTCCTGCCCCTCCTCCCCTCCCCCTCCCCTAAAGACCCCTCTCCCCTCCCCCCAATGACCCCTCCCCCCAATGACTCCTCCCCCCTTCCCCCGAATAACCCCTCCCCCTCCGTGTGTGACCCCTCCCCCTCCCCGATTGCCCCTCCCCCCCCCGGAATGTCCCCGTGCCCCTCCCCCCCCCCGAATGTCCCCTCCCCCCCCGAATGTCCCCCATTGCCCCTCCCCCCCCCACAATGTCCCCTCCCCCCCCGGAATGCCCCCGTGCCCCTCCCCCCGCCATTGCCCCTCCCCCCCCGAGAATGTCCCCTCCCCTGCCGAATGTCCCCTCCCCCCACCCGGAATGTCACCTTTGCCCCTCCCCCCCCCGGAATGTCCTCGTGCCCCTCCCCCCCCCGATTGCCCCTCCCCCCCCGGAATGTCCCCAATTGCCCCTCCCCCCCCGAATGTCCCCCATTGCCCCTCCCCCCCCAGAATCTCCCCTCCCCCGCCGAATGTCCCCTCCCCCCCCCCGGAATGTCCTCGTGCCCCTCCCCCCCCCGATTGCCCCTCCCCCACCGAATGTCCCCCATTGCCCCTCCCCCCCCGATTGCCCCTCCCCCCCCCGAATTTCCCCGTGCCCCTCCCCCCCCGAATGCCCCCTCCCCCCCTCCCCCCCCCGAATGTCCCCCATTGCCCCTCCTCCCCCAGAATCTCCCCTCCCCCCCCGAATGTCCCCTCCCCCCCCCGGAATGTCCCCATTGCCCCCTCCCCCCCCCGGAATGTCCCCCATTGCCCCTCCCCCCCCCGGAATGTCCCCCATTGCCCCTCCCCCCCCGGAATGTCCCCTCCCCCCCCTCGAATGTCCCCTCCC
Source organism: Aphelocoma coerulescens (assembly GCF_041296385.1). NCBI lineage: Eukaryota > Metazoa > Chordata > Aves > Passeriformes > Corvidae > Aphelocoma > Aphelocoma coerulescens. Next base: position 46,189 of record NW_027183728.1, on the reverse strand, counting down.
CCCCCCCCCCGATTGTCCCCTCCCCCCCCGGAATGTCCCCCATTGCCCCTCCCCCCCCGGAATGTCCCCCATTGCCCCTCCCCCCCCGGAATGCCCCCGTGCCCCTCCCCCCCCACCCGATTGCCCCTCCCCCCCCCCGGCTGTGGCATGGAGTGCGCCCCCCAGCGGCCCCGTGGCGCATGCGGCCGCTCGGGAACGGGAATGGGGCAAAACCGGGGGAAAAACGGGAAAAAGGAGGGGGGAGGGGAGGGGTGGGGGATGGGGAGAGGAGGGGGGGAGGGGGAAAATGGGGCAGAAATTTGGGGAGAAAGAGGGAAAATGGGGCAGAAATGGGGAAATGGGGGGGAAATGGGGGGAAATTGGGGGAAATGGGGCAGGAAGGGGGGAAAATGGGGCAGAAATGTGGAAAAATTGGGCAAGAAATTTGGGGAGAAAGAGGGAAAATGGGGCAGGAAGGGGGAAAATTAAGGGAAATGGGGCAGAAATTGGGGGCAGGAATAGGGAAATGGGGGGGAAATTGGGTAAAAATGGGGAAAATGGGGCAGAAATTGGGGGGAATGGGGGAAAAACGGGGCAGGAAGGGGGAAAAATGGGCAGAAATTGGGCAGAAATGGGTAAAAATTGAGGGAAAATGGGGGGGAGAAAGAGGGAAAATGGGGCAGGAATGGGGGGAAATGGGGCAGGAAGGGGGAAATTGGGCAGGAATGGGGTAAAAATGGGGAAAATGGGGGGAAATGGGGCAGAAATGGGGAAAATTGGGGCAAGAAAGGGGGAAAATGGGGCAGGAATGGGGTAAAAATGGGGAAAATGGGGGAAATGGGGCAGAAATGGGGAAAATTGGGGGCAAGAAAGGGGGAAATTGGGGCAGGAATGGGGGCAGAAATGGGGAAGAAATTGGGGGGAATGGGGAAAAATGGGGGGAGAAAGAGGGAAAATGGGGCAGGAACGGGGGAAATGGGGGGAAAATGAGGGAAAATGGGGCAGAAATGGGGTGAAAATGGGGGGAAATGGGGCAGAAATGGGGCAGGATGGGGGGGAGAAAGAGGGAAAATGGGGCAGGAATGGGGAAAATTGGGCAAGAGTGGGAGAAAAAGGGATGGGAAGAGGAAAAAAAGGGGCAGGAATGGGGAAATTGAGGGGAAATGGGGCAGAAATGGGGGGAAATGGGGCAGAAATGGGAAATGGGGCAGGAAGGGGGAAAATTGGGGCAGGAAGGAGGGAAAATGGGGCAGAAATGGGGTGAAAATGGGGGGAAATGGGGCAGGATGGGGGGGAGAAAGAGGGAAAATGGGGGCAGAAACCGGGAAAACGGGGCAGGAAGGGGAGAAATGGGGGAAAAATGAGGGAAAATGGGGCAGAAATGGGGCAGAAATTGAGGGAAATTGGGGCAGGAATGGGGGAAATGGGGGAAAAAATGAGGGAAAATGGGGCAGAAATGGGGAAAATTGGGCAGAAATGGGGGAAATTGGGCAGGAATGGGGGAAATTGGGCAGGAAGGGGAAAAATTGGGGCAGGAATGGGGGGAAATTGAGGGAAAATGGGGCAGAAATGGGTGGAAATTGGGGCAGGAAGGGGAAAATGGGGCAAGGAAAAGGAAAATGGGGCAGGAATGGGGGAAATCGGGGCAAGAGTGGGAGAAAAAGGGATGGGAAGAGGAAAAAATGGGGCAGGAATGGGGAAATTGAGGGGAAATGGGGCAGAAATGGGGGGGAAATGGAGCAGGAAGGGGGAAAAATGGGGAAAAATGGGGTGGAAATGGGGCAGGAATGGGGAGAATGGGGCAGAAGTTGGGGGAAATTGAGGGAAAATGGGGCAGAAATGGGGTAAAAATGGGGAAAATGGGGCAGAAATGGGTAAAAATGGGGGAAAATGGGGGGAAATGGGGGGAAATTGGGCAGAAATGGGGAAAAATGGGGGGAGAAAGAGGGAAAATGGGGGGAAATGGGGCAGAAACGGGAGAACGGGGCAGGAAGGGGAGAAATGGGGGAAAAATGAGGGAAAATGGGGTAGAAATGGCGGGGGAAATGGGGCAGGAAGGGGGAAAATGGGGCAAGAAAAAGGAAAATGGGGCAGGAATGGGGGGAAATTGGCGCAGAAATTGGGGAGAATGGGGCAGAAATTGAGGGAAATTGGGGCAGGAATGGGGAAGTGGGGCAAGAGTGGGGGAAAAAAGGGGCAGGAATGGGGGAAATGGGGCAGAAATGGGGGGAAACTTGAGGGAAAATGGGGCAGAAATGGGGGGAAATTGAGGGGAAAATGGGGCAGAAATGGGGGGAAATGGGGCAGGAAGGGGAAAATGGGGCAGAAATTGGGGAGAATGGGGCAGAAATGGGGTAAAAATGGGGGAAACGGGGCAGAAATGGGGGAGGATGGGGGAAAACGGGGCAGGAAGGAGGAAAATTGAGGGAAAATGGGGCAGGAATGGGGAAAATGGGGAAAATGGAGCAGGGAGGGGAAAAATGGGGCAAAAAACCATAAAAAGAGGAGAGGAAGGGGCAAAACTGGGGGAAATCGGGGCTGGAACGGGGCCAGACTGGTCCAAACTGGGACGGGGGCCCCGGGACAAGGGGGAGGATTTTTGGGGAGGGCTCGTGGGGGTTCTCTGTGCCCCTCCCCCCCCCCCCATTTTTGGGGTCCCCCATGGGTCCTTTTTGTCCGATCTCCGTTTTTGGGGCTCCCCCCTTCATTTTGGGATTCCTGCTGGCTCTGCCCCCCCCTTTTTGGGGTGCTGATGTTCGTCCCCCCTCATTTTTGGGGTTCTCTCCCCGTTTTTGGGGTGCTGATCTTGTCCCCCCCCATTTTTGGGGTGCTGACTCTCCCCCTTCCCCTCCATTTTGGGGTCCCTCCGGGGTTTCTCTCTCTCTTCTCCCCCCCCCCCACACCAATTTTGGGGTCCCCATTTGTGTTTCCCCATTTTTGGGGTTTTATCCCCGTTTTTGGGGTGCTGATGTTGATCGCCCCCATTTTTGGGGTTTTGTCCCGGTTTTTGGGGTGCTGATGTTCATCCCCTCATTTTTGGGGTTCTCTCCCCTCATTTTTGGGGTGCTCTCCCCCATTTTTGGGGGCGCTGACTCCCCCTTCCCCTCCATTTTGGGGTTCCTGACGCCCCTCTCCCCACTTTTGGGGCCCCTCAGGGGTTTCTCTCTCTTCCCCCCCACCCCCAACACCAATTTTTGGGGTCCCCGTTTGTGTTTCCCCATTTTTGGGGTTTTATCCCCGTTTTTGGGGTGCTGATGTTCATCCCCCCATTTTTGGGGTTCTGTCCCCGATTTTGGGGTGCTGATCTTGTCCCTCCCATTTTTGGGGCGCTGACTCCCCCTTCCCCTCCATTTTGGGGTTCCTGACGCCCCTCTCCCCAGTTTTGGGGTCCCTCCGGGGTTTCTCTCTCTCTTCCCCCACCCCCCACACCAATTTTGGGGTCCCCATTTGTGTTTCCCCATTTTTGGGGTTTTATCCCCGTTTTTGGGGTGCTGATGTTCATCCCCTCATTTTTGGGGTTCTCTCCCCGTTTTTGGGGTGCTGATCTTGTCCCCCCCATTTTTGGGGTGCTGACTCCCCCTTCCCCTCCATTTTGGGGTCCCTCCGGGGTTTCTCTCTCTCTTCTCCCCCCCCCCCCCCACCAATTTTGGGGTCCCCATTTGTGTTTCCCCATTTTTGGGGTTTTGTCCCGGTTTTTGGGGTGCTGATGTTGATCCCCTCATTTTTGGGGTTTTCTCTCCATTTTTGGGGTGCTGACTCCCCCTTCCCCTCCATTTTGGGGTTCCTGACGCCCCTCTCCCCACTTTTGGGGTCCCTCCGGGGTTTCTCTCTCTTCTTCCCCCCCCCCAACACCAATTTTGGGGTCCCCGTTCGTGTCTCCCCAAATTTTGGGGTTCTCTCCCCGATTTTGGGGTCCCTGACGCTTCTCTCCCCCCCTCCCCCAGCTCTGCAGCTGCCCCTGGTGAGCGAGGGGGGCCGGGGGGGGCCCCCCGAGAGCCCCCAGCCCGCGCCCCCCCCCCGGCCCCGGCAGATGCTGGGGCTGCCCCCGCCCCCCTTCCTGGTGCCGCGCAGCCTCGAGAGGTGAGGCCCCGCCCCCGAGCCCTGATTGGCCCGCGGGGAGACCCCCCCCGCCTGCTGATTGGCTGGAGGGGACGGGGGGGAGGGTAGGGTGGGGTGGGGTGGGGTGGAGGGGGGTTCTGGGTTCTGATTGGCTGGAGGGTGGGGGGGATCCTGTGTTCTGATTGGGTGGAGGGGGGTGCTGTGCTCTGATTGGGTGGAGGAGTGTCCTGTGTTTTGATTGGGTGGAGGGTTGGGGGGGATCCTGTGTTCTGATTGGGTGGTGGGGGGTCCTGTGTTCTGATTGGCTGGGGGGTTGGGGGTGGGATCCTCTGTTCTGATTGGGTGGAGGGGGGTGCTGTGCTCTGATTGGGTGAAGGGGGGTTCTGGGTTCTGATTGGTTGGAGGGTGGGGGGGGGCCCTGTGTTCTGATTGGGTGGAGGAGGGTCCTGTGTTCTGATTGGCTGGTGGGGGGTTCTGTGTTCTGATTGGGTGAAGGGGGGTCCTGTGTTCCGATTGGTTGAAGGGTTTGGGGGGATTCTGTGTTCTGATTGGGTGGAGGGGGGGTCCTGTGTTTTGATTGGGTGGAGGGTTGGGGGGGATCTGTGTTCTGATTGGTTGTTGAGGGTCCTGTGTTCTGATTGGCTGGAGGGGGGTCCTGTGTTCTGATTGGCTGGGGGGTTGGGGGCGGGATCCTCTGTTCTGATTGGGTGGAGGGGGGTGCTGTGCTCTGATTGGCTGGAGGGTGGGGGGGGATCCTGTGTTCTGATTGGCTGGAGGGTTGGGGGGATTCTGTGTTCTGATTGGTTGTTGGGCGTCCTGTGTTCTGATTGGGTGGAGGGGGGTCCTGTGTTCTGATTGGCTGCAGGGGGGTCCTGTGTTCTGATTGGCTGGAGGGTTGGGGGGGGGGGATCCTGTGTTCTGATTGGGTAGAGGGGGGTCCTGTGTTCTGATTGGCTGGAGAGTTGAGGAGATTCTGTGTTCTGATTGGCCGGAGATTTTGTCCGGCTCCTGTGCTCTCATTGGCTGGAGGTTTGGCGGGGGGATCCTGTGTTCTGATTGGGTGGAGGGGGGTCCTGTGTTCTGATTGGCTGGAGTGTTGGGGAGAGCCTGTGTTCTGATTGGCTGGGGGGATCCTGTGCTCTGATTGGCTGGAGTGTTGGGGGGATCCTGTGTTCTGATTGGCTGAAATTTTGGGGGGATCCTGTGTTCTGATTGGCTGGAGAGGTGGAGAGATCCTGTGCTCTGATTCGGCAGAGGGCTGGGGAGATCCTTTTCTCTGATTGGCCGGAGATTTTGGGGTGTATCCTGTGCTCTGATTGGCCATAGGGCAGGGATGATGCTGTGCTCTGATTGGCCAGTGGTCCGTGAAGACCCTGTGCTCTGATTGGACAGAGGTCCAGGGCAATCCTGTGCTCTGATTGGCCAGAGGTTAGGGAGATTCCTGGGCTCTGATTGGCCAGAGGTCAGGGAGGTTCCTGGGCTCTGATTGGCCTCAGGCCTGCAGGGATCGAGTGTTCTGATTGGCCAGAAATCCAGGAGAATCGCGGGCCCTGATTGGCCAGGGGTCTGGGGGGGATCCCGTGCTCTGATTGGCCAGCGGAGGGCCACGCGTCCTGATTGGCCAGAGGTCAGGGAGGCTCCTGTGCTCTGATTGGGTGGGGCTCCAGGGCAATACCGTGAGCTGATTGGTCGGATGGGCGGGAGTCGGCAGCTGCTGATTGGCCGGCGGTTCAGGGAGATCCTGTGCTCTGATTGGCCAGGGATCCGAGGGGATCGCGAGCTCTGATTGGCCGGGCAGGAGGCGCTGCCCCGCCATTGGTCGGGTGTTCGGGAGCCCGTGGGTGCTGATTGGCCGCTGCTCTGAGGGCTCGCCGGCCCTGATTGGCAGAGCTCCGGGGAGCGCTGTGTTCTCATTGGCCAGAGCTGCAGAGCGATCCCCAGCTCTGATTGGCTGCGCCCCGGCCTGCAGCTGCTGATTGGTCGATGGCTCAGCGGATCCCAGCTGCTGATTGGCCGAGCGGGCAGGAGAGCTGTGCGCTCATTGGCCAGCAGTGCGAGGGCCCCTGGGTGCTGATTGGCCGGGCAGGGCCTGCTGGGTGCTGATTGGTCGGCTGACCTGGAGCCCTGGGTGCTGATTGGCCGGGCAGGACTCCCTGTGCTTGGATTGGCCAGAGCTGCGGTTCCCTGGCTGCTGATTGGCCGGGCTCCCTCCGTGCTGATTGGCTGGGATCTCCCCATGCCCTGAGCTGATTGGCCAGGATCTCCCCATGCCTTGAGCTGATTGGCCGGGCTCTCCCCATGCCCTGAGCTGATTGGCTGGGATCTCCCAATTCCCTGAGCTGATTGGCTGAGCTCTCCCAATTCCCTGAGCTGATTGGCTGAGCTCTCCCAATTCCCTGAGCTGATTGGCCGGGCTCTCCCCATGCCCTGAGCTGATTGGCTGAGCTCTCCCCATGCCCTGAGCTGATTGGCTGGGGTCTCCCAATTCTCTGAGCTGATTGGCCAGGACCTCCCAATGCCCTGAGCTGATTGGCTGGGATCTCCCAATGGTCTGAGCTGATTGGCCAGGCTCTCCCCATGCCTTGAGCTGATTGGCCGGGCTCTCCCAATTCCCTGAGCTGATTGGCCGGGCTCTCCCCATGCCCTGAGCTGATTGGCTGAGCTCTCCCAATGCCCTGAGCTGATTGGCTGGGCTCTCCCAATGCCCTGAGCTGATTGGTCAGGCTCTCCCAACACCCTGAGCTGATTGGCCGGGCTCTCCCCATGCCCTGAGCTGATTGGCTGAGGCCTCCCAATGCACTGAGCTGATTGGTCGGGCTCTCCCCGTGCCCTGCGCTGATTGGCTGAGCTCTCCCGTTGCCTTCCCAGCATCGAGATCGACCAGAAGCTGCAGGAGATCATGAAACAGACGGGGTACCTGACCGTGGGGGGGCAGGTGAGCGACGGGGGGCACGGGGGGGCACGGGGGGGGTACAGGGGGGGCACAGGGGGTACCTGACCGTGGGGGCACAGGTGAGCGATGGGGGGGCACAGGGGGCACATGGGGGGGGTACCTGACCATGGGGGGGCACAGGTGAGCGATGGGGGGGGCACAGGTGAGCGATGGGGGGCACAGGGGGCACATGGGGCACAGGGGGGGTACCTGACCGTGGGGGGGCACAGGTGAGCGATGGGGGGCACAGGGGGTGTGGGGGGGTACCTGACCGTGGGGGGGCACAGGTGAGTGGCAGGGGGGGCACGGGGGGGGTACTTGACTGTGGGGGGCAGGTGAGCGATGGGGGGGGGCACATGGGGCACAGGGGGGGTACCTGACCATGGGGGGGGCACAGGTGAGCGACAGGGGGCACGGGGGGTGTGGGGGGGCATGGAGGGGGGTACCTGACCGTGGGGGGGCACAGGTGAGTGACGGGGGGCACAGGGGGGGCACAGGGGGGGTACCTGACCGTGGGGGGGCACAGGTGAGCGATGGGGGGCACAGGGGGCACATGGGGGGGGTACCTGACCGTGGGGGGGCACAGGTGAGTGGCAGGGGGGGCACAGGGGGGGTACTTGACTGTGGGGGGCAGGTGAGCGATGGGGGGGGGCACATGGGGCACAGGGGGGGTACCTGACCATGGGGGGGGCACAGGTGAGCGACAGGGGGCACGGGGGGTGTGGGGGGGCATGGAGGGGGGTACCTGACCGTGGGGGGGCACAGGTGAGTGACGGGGGGCACAGGGGGGGCACAGGGGGGGTACCTGACCGTGGGGGGGCACAGGTGAGCGATGGGGGGCACAGGGGGCACATGGGGGGGGTACCTGACCGTGGGGGGGCACAGGTGAGTGGCAGGGGGGGCACAGGGGGGGTACTTGACTGTGGGGGGCAGGTGAGCGATGGGGGGCACGGGGGGGCACAGGTGAGTGATGGGGGGGCACAGGGGACACATGGGGGGGTACCTGACCGTGGGGGGGGCACAGGTGAGCGATGGGGGGGGCACGGGGGGTGTGGGGGGGGTGACAGGGGGTACCTGGCCATGGGGGGTGCCCAGGCCTGAGGGCACAGGTGGGTGAGGGGTCCCGGGGGGGGCACAGGGGGGGTACCTGATGGGGGGGGACAGGTGAGCGGGGGTGGGGGCGCCTGGCTGTGGAGGGACACGGGGAGGGCACAGGTGACCATGGGGGGGGTGGGGGAGGGGTTACCCGGGGGGTTACCTGGCCGTGGGGGCACAGGGGAGCCTGGGGGGGGTCCCAGGGGTGCCCCAGGGGTGCTGCAGGTGAGCCCGGGGTTGCCCCAGGTGAGCTCAGGGATGCCCCAGGTGAGCCTGTGGGTGCCCCAGATGGGCCCAGGGGTGTCTCAGGTGTCCCAGGTGAGCTCAGGGGTGCCCCAGGTGATCCCTGGGTTGTCCTGGGGGTGCCCCAGGTGAGCTCGGGGGTGTCCCAGGGGTGCCCCAGGTGAGCTCGGGGGTGTCCCAGGGTGTCCCAGGTGAGCTCAGGAGTGTCCCAGATGTGCCCAGGGGTGTCTCAGGGGTGCCCCAGGTGAGCTTGGGGGGGCCCGAGGTGAGCCCAGGTGAGCCCAGGGGTGTGTCAGGGGTGCCCCAGCTGAGCTCAGGGGTGCCCCAGGTGGTCCCAGGGGTGTCCCAGGTGATCCCAGGGGTGCCCCAGGAGAGCTCAGGGGTGCCCCAGGTGAGCCCAGAGGTGTCCCAGGGTGTCCCAGATGATCCCAAGGGTGTCTCAGGAGAGCTCAGGAGTGTCCCAGGGGTTCCCCAGGTGATCTCAGGGGTGTCCCAGGGGTGCCCCAGGTGATCTCAGGGGTTCCCCAGGTGGTCCCGGGGGTGCCCCAGGTGATCTCAGGGGTGTCCCAGGTGATCTTGGGGGTGTCCCAGGGGTGCCCCAGGTGATCTCAGGGGTTCCCCAGGTGGTCCCAGGGGTGCCCCAGGTGATCCCGGGGGTTCCCCAGGTGGTCCCAGGGGTGCCCCAGGTGGTCCCGGGGGTTCCCCAGGTGATCTCAGGGGTGCCCCAGGTGATCTTGGGGGTGCCCCAGGTGGTCCCAGGGGTGCCCCAGGTGATCCCGGGGGTTCCCCAGGTGAGCTCAGGAGTGTCCCAGGGGTGCCCCAGGTGGTCCCAGGGGTGCCCCAGGTGATCCCGGGGGTTCCCCAGGTGAGCTCAGGAGTGTCCCAGGGGTGCCCCAGGTGGTCCCGGGGGTTCCCCCGGTGGTCCCTGACTCCCAGGTGGTCCCTGACCCCCCCCCCCGGTGCCCCCCCAGCGGTACCAGGCGGAGATCAACGACCTGGAGAACCTGGGCGAGATCGGCAGCGGCACCTGCGGGCAGGTGTGGAAGATGCGCTTCCGCAAGACCGGCCACGTCATCGCCGTCAAGGTGGGGCCGTCACCCCCCTGTGACCCCCCCGTCACCCCCCCGTCACCCCCTGTGACCCCTCATGACCCTGTCACCCCCCCATGACCCTGTGACCCCCATGACCCCCCCGTGACCCCCGTGATCCCCCATGACCCTGTGACCCCTTTATGACCCCCCTGTGACCCCTCATGACCCTGTGACCCCCCATGACCTCCTCATGACCCTGTGACCCCATGACCCCCCTGTGACCCCCCGTGACCCTCCCATGACCCTGTGACCCCTTTATGACCCCCCTGTGACCCCCCCATGACCCTGTAACCCCCCCCGACCCTGTGACCCCTTTATGACCCCCCGTGACCCCCCATGACCCCCCCATGACCCTGTGACCCCCCATGAGCCCCCCCGTGTCCCCGCTCATGACCTCCTCATGACCCTGTGACCCCCCGTGACCCTCCCATGACCCTGTGACCCCCATGACCCCCCATTACCCTGTGACCCCCCATGAGCCCCCCCGTGTCCCCACTCATGACCCCCCATGACCCTGTGACCCCCTGTGACCCCCTGTGACCCTCCCATGACCCTGTGACCCCCCATGACTGTGTGACCCCCCCGTGACCCCCCATGACCCTGTGACCCCTTTGTGACCCCCCATGACCCCCTGTGACCCCTTGTGACCCCCCCATGACCCTGTGACCCCTCCATGACCTCTCTATGACCCCCCATGACCCTGTGACCTCCCCATGATCCCCCCATGACTGTGGGACCCCCCCATGACCCCCCCTCCATGACCCCCTGACCCCTCCATGACCCCGTGACCCCCCATCATCCCCCTGTGTCTGCGCTCATGACCCCATCATGACCCTGTGACCCCTCATGACCCCCCCATGACCCCTGTGACCTTTCCATGACCCCCCCATCACCCCATGCCCCCTTTGTGACCCCCTATGCTCCCTCTATGACCCCCCCATGACCCCCCCATGATTGTCTGAACCCCCCATGACCCCATGCCCCCTCTGTGACCCCCCAATGACCCCATGCCCCTTTTGTGACCCCCTGTGGCCCCTCATGACTCCCCCATGACCCCGTGACCCCCTCATGACCCCCCCAATGACCCTGTGACCCCTCATGACCCCCCTCCATGACCCCGTGACCCCTCCATGACCCTGTGACCCCCTCATGACCCCTCCATGACCCTGTGACCTCTCCATGACCTCTCTATGACCCCCCATGAGCCCGTGACCCCTCCATGACCCCCCCATGACTGTGTGACCCCCCATGACCCCATGCCCCCTCTGTGACCCCCCATGACCCCATGACCCCTCTGTGACCCCCCCATGACCCTGTGACCCCTCATGACCCCCCTCCATGACCCCCTGACCCCTCCATGACCCTGTGACCCCCCCATGACCCCTCTATGACCCCCCATGACCCTGTGACCCCTCATGACCGCCCCATGACCCTGTGACCTCTCCATGACCTCTCTATGACCCCCCATAACCCTCCCATGACTGTGTGACCCCCCCACGACCCCATGCCCCCCCATGGCCCCCCCAATGACCCTGTGACCCCCCCATGGTCCCCCTCATGAACCCCCATGACCTTGTGACCCCTTATGATCCCCCTCCATGACTCCCTGACCCCTCATGACCCTGTGACCCCCCCATGACCCCCAATGACCCTGTGACCCCTCACGACCCCCTCATGACCCCCCCTTGACCCTGTGACCCCCTCATGACCCCCCTCCATGACCCCATGACCCCCCATGACCCCTCCATGACCCCCTGACCCCTCCATGACCCCTCCACGACCCCTCCATGACCCCCTGACCCCTCCACAACCTCCTGACCCCTCCACAACCCCCTGACCCCTCCACGACCCCTCCATGACCCCATGACCCCTCCATGACCCCTCCACGACCCCCTGACCTCTCCATGACCCCGTGACCCCTCCATGACCCTGTGACCCCTCCATGACCTCTATATGACCCCCTCATGACCCCTCATGACCCCCCCTTGACCCTGTGACCCCCCCGACCCCTCCATGATCCCATGACCCCTTTATGACCCTGTGACCCCCTCATGACCCCGTGACCCCCCGATGACCCTGTGATCCCCCATGACCCCTCCACGACCCCCTGACCCCTCCACGACCCCTCCACAACCCCTCCATGACCCCTCCATGACCCCTCCATGACCCCCTGACCCCTCCACGACCCCTCCATGACCCCTCCACGACCCCCCCATGACCCCCCCTTGACCCTGTGACCCCCCGATGACCCTGTGCCCCCTTATGACCCGCCTCCATGACCCCACGACCCCTCCACGACCCCTTGACCCCTCCATGACCCCCTGACCCCTCCACAAATCCTGACCCCTCCATGACCCTGTGACCCCCCATGACCCCTCCATGACCCCTCCATGACCCCATGACCCCTCCATGACCCCTCCATGACCCCTCCACGACCCCTCCACGACCCCCTGACCCCTCCATAACCCCATGACCCCTCCATGACCCCTCCGTGACCCCCTGACCCCTCCACGACCCCTCCATGACCCCCTGACCCCTCCACAAATCCTGACCCCTCCACAACCCCCTGACCCCTCCACGACCCCTCCACGACCCCCCTGACCCCTCCACAACCCTGTGACCCCCCCATGACCCCCCATGACCGCCCCATGACCCCTCCACAACCCCCTGACCCCTCCATGACCCCCTGACCCCTCCATGACTCTGTGACCCCCCCATGACCCCGCATGACCCCTCCACAACCTCCTGACCCCTCTGTGACCCCCTGACCCCTCCACAACCCCCTGACCCCTCCACAACCCCTTGACCCCTCCATGACCTCTCCACGACCCCATGACCCGTCTATGACCCCTCCACGACCCCTCCACGACCCCCTGACCCCTCCACGACCCCTCCATGACCCCTCTATGACCCCTCCACAACCCCCTGACCCCTCTATGACCCCTCCACAACCCCCTGACCCCTCCACGACCCCTCCACGACCCCGTGACCCCTCCACGACCCCTTGACCCCCCCCCGACCTCTCCACGACCCCCTCATGACCCTCCCCCTTTCCCCTCCCCCTCCCCCCCCTCGCAGCAAATGCGGCGCTCGGGGAACCGCGAGGAGAACAAGCGGATCCTGATGGACCTGGACGTGGTGCTGAAGAGCCACGACTGCCCCTACATCGTGCAGTGCTTCGGCACCTTCATCACCAACGTGAGCCTGGGGGCACCTGGGGGGCACCTGGGGGGGTCTGGGGGTGTCTGGGGGGCACCTGGGGGTACCTGGGGGGCACCTGGGGGCACCTGGACGTGGTGCTGAAGAGCCACGACTGCCCCTACATCGTGCAGTGCTTCGGCACCTTCATCACCAACGTGAGCCTGGGGGCACCTGGGGGGCACCTGGGGGGCACCTGGGGGTGTCTGGGGGTGTCTGGGGGCACCTGGGGGTGTCTGGGGGCACCTGGGGGTACCTGGGGGTGTCTGGGGGTGTCTGGGGGGCACCTGGGGGGCACCTGGGGGGTACCTGGACGTGGTGCTGAAGAGCCACGACTGCCCCGACATCGTGCGGTGCTTCGGCACCTTCATCACCAACGTGAGCCTGGGGGCACCTGGGGGGCACCTGGGGGGCACCTGGGGGGGTCTGGGGGTGTCTGGGGGCACCTGGGGGCACCTGGGGGGCACCTGGGGGCACCTGGGGGTGTCTGGGGGTGTCTGGGGGCACCTGGGGGCACCTGGGGGGCACCTGGGGGGGTCTGGGGGGCACCTGGGGGCACCTGGGGGGCACCTGGGGGCACCTGGGGGCACCTGGGGGTACCTGGACGTGGTGCTGAAGAGCCACGACTGCCCCTACATCGTGCAGTGCTTCGGCACCTTCATCACCAACGTGAGCCTGGGGGCACCTGGGGGGCACCTGGGGGTGTCTGGGGGTGTCTGGGGGCACCTGGGGGGCACCTGGGGGGCACCTGGGGGGCACCTGGGGGTGTCTGGGGGGCACCTGGGGGGCACCTGGGGGCACCTGGACGTGGTGCTGAAGAGCCACGACTGCCCCGACATCGTGCAGTGCTTCGGCACCTTCATCACCAACGTGAGCCGGGGGGCACCTGGGGGGCACCTGGGGGGCACCTGGGGGGGTCTGGGGGCACCTGGGGGCACCTGGGGGGGTCTGGGGGCACCTGGGGGTGTCTGGGGGTGTCTGGGGGGCACCTGGGGGGCACCTGGGGGCACCTGGACGTGGTGCTGAAGAGCCACGACTGCCCCGACATCGTGCAGTGCTTCGGCACCTTCATCACCAACGTGAGCCTGGGGGCACCTGGGGGGCACCTGGGGGGGTCTGGGGGTGTCTGGGGGTGTCTGGGGGCACCTGGGGGGTACCTGGGGGGGTCTGGGGGGCACCTGGGGGCACCTGGGGGGCACCTGGACGTGGTGCTGAAGAGCCACGACTGCCCCGACATCGTGCAGTGCTTCGGCACCTTCATCACCAACGTGAGCCTGGGGGCACCTGGGGGCACCTGGGGGCACCTGGGGGGCACCTGGGGGCACCTGGGGGGCACCTGGGGGCACCTGGGGGCACCTGGGGGGGTCTGGGGGTGTCTGGGGGGCACCTGGGGGGCACCTGGGGGGCACCTGGGGGCACCTGGACGTGGTGCTGAAGAGCCACGACTGCCCCGACATCGTGCAGTGCTTCGGCACCTTCATCACCAACGTGAGCCTGGGGGCACCTGGGGGCACCTGGGGGGGTCTGGGGGTGTCTGGGGGCACCTGGGGGGCACCTGGGGGGGTCTGGGGGGCACCTGGGGGGCACCTGGGGGGGTCTGGGGGCACCTGGGGGGGTCTGGGGGGCACCTGGGGGTGTCTGGGGGCACCTGGACGTGGTGCTGAAGAGCCACGACTGCCCCGACATCGTGCGGTGCTTCGGCACCTTCATCACCAACGTGAGCCGGGGGGCACCTGGGGGCACCTGGGGGTGTCTGGGGGTGTCTGGGGGGCACCTGGGGGCACCTGGGGGGCACCTGGACGTGGTGCTGAAGAGCCACGACTGCCCCGACATCGTGCAGTGCTTCGGCACCTTCATCACCAACGTGAGCCTGGGGGCACCTGGGGGGGTCTGGGGGGCACCTGGGGGGGTCTGGGGGTGTCTGGGGGCACCTGGGGGGCACCTGGGGGTGTCTGGGGGTGTCTGGGGGCACCTGGGGGCACCTGGGGGGCACCTGGATGTGGTGCTGAAGAGCCACGACTGCCCCTACATCGTGCAGTGCTTCGGCACCTTCATCACCAACGTGAGCCTGGGGGCACCTGGGGGCACCTGGGGGGCACCTGGGGGGGTCTGGGGGTGTCTGGGGGCACCTGGGGGGCACCTGGGGGTGTCTGGGGGTGTCTGGGGGGCACCTGGGGGCACCTGGGGGTGTCTGGGGGGCACCTGGGGGTGTCTGGGGGCACCTGGACGTGGTGCTGAAGAGCCACGACTGCCCCGACATCGTGCAGTGCTTCGGCACCTTCATCACCAACGTGAGCCTGGGGGCACCTGGGGGCACCTGGGGGTGTCTGGGGGTGTCTGGGGGGCACCTGGGGGGCACCTGGGGGTGTCTGGGGGTGTCTGGGGGCACCTGGGGGTGTCTGGGGGTGTCTGGGGGGCACCTGGGGGCACCTGGGGGGCACCTGGACGTGGTGCTGAAGAGCCACGACTGCCCCGACATCGTGCAGTGCTTCGGCACCTTCATCACCAACGTGAGCCTGGGGGCACCTGGGGGGCACCTGGGGGGGTCTGGGGGTGTCTGGGGGGCACCTGGGGGGGTCTGGGGGCACCTGGGGGTGTCTGGGGGTGTCTGGGGGTGTCTGGGGGGCACCTGGGGGGCACCTGGGGGCACCTGGGGGTACCTGGGGGTGTCTGGGGGCACCTGGGGGGCACCTGGGGGTGTCTGGGGGGCACCTGGGGGGGTCTGGGGGCACCTGGGGGTAGCTGGGGGGGTCTGGGGGTGTCTGGGGGTACCTGGGGAGCTGCTCCCAGTCCCTCCCAGTGCTCTCCCAGTGCCTCCCAGTGCCCTCCCAGTGCTCCCAGAGCCTCTCCCAGTGCTCCCAGTGCTCTCCCAGTGCCCTCCCAGTGCTCCCAGTGCTCTCCCAGTGCCCTCCCAGTGCTCCCAGTGCTCTCCCAGTGCCTTCCCAGTGCCCTCCCAGTGCTCCCAGTGCCTCCCAGTGCTCTCCCAGTGCTCCCAGTGCCCTCCCAGTGCTCCCAGAGCCTCTCCCAGTGCTCCCAGTGCTGTCCCAGTGCTCCCAGTTCCCTCCCAGTTCCCTCCCAGTGCCCTCCCAGTGCTCTCCCAGTGCTCTCCCAGTGCTCTCCCAGTGCTCCCAGTGCTCTCCCAGTGCTCTCCCAGTGCTCTCTCAGTGCCCTCCCAGTGCTCTCCCAGTGCTCCCAGTGCCCTCCCAGTGCTCTCTCAGTGCCCTCCCAGTGCTCCCAGTGCTCTCCCAGTGCTCTCCCAGTGCTCCCAGTGCTCCCAGTTCCCTCCCAGTGCTCTCCCAGTGCTCTCCCAGTGCTCCCAGTGCTCCCAGTTCCCTCCCAGTGCCCTCCCAGTGCTCTCCCAGTGCCCTCCCAGTGCTCCCAGTGCTCTCTCAGTGCTCTCTCAGTGCCCTCCCAGTGCTCTCCCAGTGCTCTCCCAGTGCCCTCCCAGTGCTCCCAGTGCCTCCCAGAGCCTCTCCCAGTGCTCCCAGTGCCCCCAGTGCTCTCCCAGTGCTCCCAGTGCCCTCCCAGTGCTCCCAGAGCCTCTCCCAGTGCTCCCAGTGCTCTCCCAGTGCTCCCAGTTCCCTCCCAGTGCCCTCCCAGTGCTCTCCCAGTGCTCCCAGTTCCCTCCCAGTGCCCTCCCAGTGCTCTCCCAGTGCTCTCCCAGTGCCTCCCAGTGCCCTCCCAGTGCTCCCAGTGCCCTCCCAGTGCCCTCCCAGTGCCCTCCCAGTGCTCCCCAGTGCCCCCAGTGCCCTCCTAGTGCCCCCAGTGCCCCCAGTGCCCTCCCAGTGCTCCCAGAGCCGCTCCCAGTGCTGTCCCAGTGCTCCCAGTTCCCTCCCAGTGCCCTCCCAGTGCTCTCCCAGTGCTCTCCCAGTGCCCTCCCAGTGCTCCCAGTGCCTCCCAGTGCTCTCCCAGTGCTCCCAGTGCCCTCCCAGTGCTCCCAGAGCCTCTCCCAGTGCTCCCAGTGCTGTCCCAGTGCTCCCAGTTCCCTCCCAGTTCCCTCCCAGTGCCCTCCCAGTGCTCTCCCAGTGCTCTTCCAGTGCTCTCCCAGTGCTCCCAGTCCCTCCCAGTGCCCCCCCAGTCCCTCCCAGTGCTCCCAGTTCCCCCAGTATCCCCGTGCCCGCAGACGGACGTGTTCATCGCCATGGAGCTCCCAGTGCCCCCAGTCCCTCCCAGTGCCCCCAGTACCCCCAATGCCCCCCCAGTGCCTGTTCCAGTATCCCCAGTCCCTCCCAGTGCTCCCAGTCCCTCCCAGTTCCCTCACAGTCCCTCACAGTCCCTCACAGTCCCTCCCAGTCCCTCCCAGTTCCCCCCCAGTCCCTCCCAGTGCTCCCAGTTCCCCCAGTATCCCCGTGCCCGCAGACGGACGTGTTCATCGCCATGGAGCTCCCAGTGCCCTCCCAGTGCCCCCAGTGCCTGTTCCAGTATCCCCAGTCCCTCCCAGTCCCTCCCAGTGCTCCCAGTTCCCCCAGTATCCCCGTGCCCGCAGATGGACGTGTTCATCGCCATGGAGCTCCCAGTGCCCTCCCAGTGCCCTCCCAGTGCCCCCAGTCCCTCCCAGTGCCTCCAGTGTCCCTTCCAGTACCCCCAATGCCCCCCCAGTGCCTGTTCCAGTATCCCCAGTCCCTCCCAGTCCCTCCCAGTGCTCCCAGTTCCCCCAGTATCCCCGTCCCCGCAGACGGACGTGTTCATCGCCATGGAGCTCCCAGTGCCCTCCCCGTGCCCCCAGTGCTCCCAGTCCTTCCCAGTCCCTCCCAGTTCCCTCCCAGTCCCTCCCAGTGCTCCCAGTTCCCCCAGTATCCCCGTGCCCGCAGACGGACGTGTTCATCGCCATGGAGCTCCCAGTGCCCCCAGTCCCTCCCAGTGCCCCCAGTGCCTGTTCCAGTATCCCCAGTCCCTCCCAGTGCTCCCAGTTCCCCCAGTATCCCCGTGC
The DNA here is from genome assembly GCF_041296385.1 of Aphelocoma coerulescens. Taxonomy (NCBI): domain Eukaryota; kingdom Metazoa; phylum Chordata; class Aves; order Passeriformes; family Corvidae; genus Aphelocoma; species Aphelocoma coerulescens. The sequence goes on along the minus strand of NW_027183728.1, from coordinate 28,662 downwards.
CCGCAGACGGACGTGTTCATCGCCATGGAGCTCCCAGTGCCCCCAGTCCCTCCCAGTCCCTCCCAGTGCCCCCAGTGCCCCCAGTCCCTCCCAGTCCCTCCCAGTGCCCCCAGTCCCTCCCAGTCCCTCCCAGTGCCCCCAGTGCCTCCAGTGTCCCTTCCAGTACCCCCAATGCCCCCCCCAGTGCCTGTTCCAGTATCCCCAGTCCCTCCCAGTGCTCCCAGTTCCCCCAGTATCCCCGTGCCCGCAGACGGACGTGTTCATCGCCGTGGAGCTCCCAGTGCCCCCAGTCCCTCCCAGTGCCCTCCCAGTGCCTCCAGTGTCCCTTCCAGTACCCCCAATGCCCCCCCAGTGCCTGTTCCAGTATCCCCAGTCCCTCCCAGTTCCCTCCCAGTGCTCCCAGTTCCCCCAGTATCCCCGTGCCCGCAGACGGACGTGTTCATCGCCATGGAGCTCCCAGTGCCCTCCCAGTGCCCCCAGTGCCCCCAGTGCCCCCAGTGTCCCTTCCAGTACCCCCAATGCCCCCCCAGTGCCTGTTCCAGTATCCCCAGTTCCCCCCCAGTCCCTCCCAGTGCTCCCAGTTCCCCCAGTATCCCCGTCCCCGCAGACGGACGTGTTCATCGCCATGGAGCTCCCAGTGCCCCCAGTCCCTCCCAGTGCCCCCAGTTCCCTCCCAGTTCCCCCCCAGTCCCTCCCAGTGCTCCCAGTTCCCCCAGTATCCCCGTGCCCGCAGACGGACGTGTTCATCGCCATGGAGCTCCCAGTGCCCCCAGTCCCTCCCAGTGCCCCCAGTGCCCCCAGTGCCCCCAGTGTCCCTTCCAGTACCCCCAATGCCCCCCCAGTGCCTGTTCCAGTATCCCCAGTCCCTCCCAGTTCCCTCCCAGTGCTCCCAGTTCCCCCAGTATCCCCGTGCCCGCAGACGGACGTGTTCATCGCCATGGAGCTCCCAGTGCCCCCAGTCCCTCCCAGTGCCCTCCCAGTTCCCTCCCAGTCCCTCCCAGTGCTCCCAGTTCCCCCAGTATCCCTGTGCCTGCAGACGGACGTGTTCATCGCCATGGAGCTCCCAGTGCCCCCAGTCCCTCCCAGTGCCCTCCCAGTTCCCTCCCAGTCCCTCCCAGTGCTCCCAGTTCCCCCAGTATCCCCGTGCCCGCAGACGGACGTGTTCATCGCCATGGAGCTCCCAGTGCCCCCAGTCCCTCCCAGTGCCCCCAGTTCCCTCCCAGTTCCCTCCCAGTTCCCTCCCAGTGCTCCCAGTTCCCCCAGTATCCCCGTGCCCGCAGACGGACGTGTTCATCGCCATGGAGCTCCCAGTGCCCCCAGTCCCTCCCAGTGCCCTCCCAGTGCCTGTTCCAGTATCCCCAGTCCCTCCCAGTTCGTTCCCAGTGCTCCCAGTTCCCCCAGTATCCCCGTGCCCGCAGACGGACGTGTTCATCGCCATGGAGCTCCCAGTGCCCTCCCAGTGCCCCCAGTGCCCCCAGTGCCTGTTCCCGTACCCCCAATGCCCCCCCAGTGCCTGTTCCAGTATCCCCAGTCCCTCCCAGTCCCTCCCAGTGCTCCCAGTTCCCCCAGTATCCCCGTGCCCGCAGACGGACGTGTTCATCGCCATGGAGCTCATGGGCACCTGCGCAGAGAAGCTCAAGAAGCGAATCCAGGGCCCCATCCCAGAGAGGATCCTGGGCAAGATGACGGTGGCGGTGAGGGGCACTGGGAGCACTGGGAGGGAACTGGGAGGGCACTGGGAGAGCACTGGGGGCACTGGGAGGGGACTGGGAGCACTGGGAGGGACTGGGAGGGCACTGGGAGAGCACTGGGGGCACTGGGAGGGGACTGGGAGGGCACTGGGAGGGGATTGGGGGGGACTGAGAGCACTGGGAGGGGACTGGGGAGGAGCTGGGGGGATTGGGAGGGAACTGGGGGGGTACTGGGAGCGCTGGGAGGGAGTGGGAGGGGCACTGGGAGCACTGGGAGGGAAATGGGAGGGCACTGGGGGGGAGCTGGGGGCACTGGGAGGGGACTGGGGGGGCACTGGGAGGGTACTGGGAGGGCACTGGGAGAGCACTGGGGGCACTGGGAGGGGACTGGGAGCACTGGGAGGGACTGGGAGGGAAATGGGAGGGCACTGGGGGGGAGCTGGGGGCACTGGGAGGGGACTGGGGGGGCACTGGGAGGGGACTGGGGGGGCACTGGGAGGGACTGGGAGGGCACTGGGAGGGAGTGGGAGGGCACTGAGGGGGACTGGGGGGAACTGGAAGGGGATTGGGAGGGACTGGGGGGGACTGGGAACACTGGAGGGGGGCACTGGGAGGGAAATGGGGGGGTACTGGGGGGGTACTGGGGGCACTGGGAGGGACGGGGGGAGCTGGGAGGGACTGGGAGGGACACTGGGGTGGCACAGGGGGACACAGGGGTGGCACTGGCTGGCATTGGGTGACAGGGCTGGCACAGGGGTGACACAGGTGGCACTGGGGTGACAGGGATGGCACAGGGGTGGCACAGGGTGGCACAGGTGACACAGGGGTGACACAGGATGGGCACAGGGTGACACTGGGTGGCACAGGGGTGGCACAGGGGTGACAGAGGTGACACAGGGGTGACACTGGGGTGGCACAGGTGGCACAGGGGTGACAGGGATGGCACAGGGGTGGCACAGGGTGACACAGAGGTGACAGGGCTGGCACACAGAGGTGGCACAGGGTGACACAGAGGTGACAGGGATGGCACAGGGGTGGCACAGGTGGCACAGGGGTGACAGGGATGGCACAGGGGTGGCACAGGTGACAGAGGTGACACAGGATGGGCACAGGGTGACACTGGGTGGCACAGGGGTGGCACAGGGGTGGCACAGGGGTGGCACAGGGGTGACAGGGATGGCACAGGGGTGGCACAGGTGGCACAGGGGTGACAGGGATGGCACAGGGGTGGCACAGGTGACAGAGGTGACACAGGATGGGCACAGGGTGACACTGGGTGGCACAGGGGTGGCACAGGTGACACTGGGGTGACAGGGGTGGCACAGGGGTGGCACAGGGGTGGCACAGGGGTGACAGGGATGGCACAGGTGACACAGGGGTGACAGGGCTGGCACACAGGGTGACACTGGGGTGTCACTGGGGTGGCACAGGGTGACACAGGATGGGCACAGGGTGACACTGGGGTGACATAGGGTGGCACAGGTGGCACACAGAGGTGGCACAGAGGTGGCACAGGGTGGCACAGGTGGCACACAGGGGTGGCACAGGGGGACACGGCGCTGTGTGCCCGCAGATCGTGAAGGCGCTGCTGTACCTGAAGGAGAAGCACAGGGTGACACTGGGGTGTCAGGGCTGGCAGAGGGTGACACAGAGGTGACACAGGGGTGACACAGGGGTGACACAGGGTGGCACAGGGTGACACAGAGGTGACAGGGCTGGCACACAGGTGGCACACAGGTGGCACAGGTGGCACACAGGTGGCACACAGAGGTGGCACAGGAGGACACGGCGCTGTGTGCCCGCAGATCGTGAAGGTGCTGCTGTACCTGAAGGAGAAGCACAGGGTGACACTGGGGTGACACAGAGTGGCACAGGTGGCACAGGTGGCACACAGGGTGGCACAGGTGACACAGGGGTGGCACAGGTGGCACACAGGGTGGCACAGGTGACACAGGGGTGGCACAGGTGGCACACAGGGTGGCACAGGAGGACACGGCGCTGTGCCCGCAGATGGTGAAGGCGCTGCTGTACCTGAAGGAGAAGCACAGGGTGACACAGGGGTGACAGGGCTGGCACAGAGGTGACACAGGGGTGGCACAGGGGTGACAGGGATGGCACACAGGGTGACACTGGGGTGGCACAGGGTGACACGGGTGACAGGGCTGGCAGAGGGTGACACTGGGGTGACAGGGATGGCACACAGGGGTGACAGGGATGGCACACAGGGGTGGCACAGGTGGCACAGGGGGACACGGCGCTGTGTGCCCGCAGATGGTGAAGGCGCTGCTGTACCTGAAGGAGAAGCACAGGGTGACACTGGGGTGGCACTGGGTGACACTGGGGTGACAGGGATGGCACACAGGGTGACACAGGGGTGACACAGGGGTGGCACAGGGGGACACGGCGCTGTGCCCGCAGATGGTGAAGGCGCTGCTGTACCTGAAGGAGAAGCACAGGGTGACACTGGGGTGACACAGGGGTGACAGGGCTGGCACACAGGGTGGCACAGGTGGCACAGGGGTGACACAGGGGTGGCACAGGGTGGCACAGGTGGCACACAGAGGTGGCACAGGTGGCACAGGGGGACACGGCTCTGTGCCCGCAGATCGTGAAGGCGCTGCTGTACCTGAAGGAGAAGCACAGGGTGACACTGGGGTGTCACTGGGTGACACAGGGGTGACAGGGATGGCACACAGGGGTGGCACAGGTGGCACACACAGGTGGTACCCCAGGACACGGCGCTGTGTGCCCGCAGATCGTGAAGGCGCTGCTGTACCTGAAGGAGAAGCACAGGGTGACACAGGGGTGGCACAGGTGGCACAGGGTGGCACAGGTGGCACACAGGGGTGGCACAGGTGGCACAGGGGGACACGGCGCTGTGTGCCCGCAGATGGTGAAGGCGCTGCTGTACCTGAAGGAGAAGCACAGGGGTGACACTGGGGTGACACTGGGGTGACACAGAGGCGACACTGGGTGACACAGGGGTGACAGGGATGGCACACAGGGTGACACAGGTGGCACACAGGGGTGGCACAGGTGGCACACACAGGTGGTACCCCAGGACACGGCGCTGTGCCCGCAGATCGTGAAGGCGCTGCTGTACCTGAAGGAGAAGCACAGGGTGACACTGGGGTGACAGGGATGGCACAGGGGTGACACAGAGGTGACACAGGGGTGACAGGGATGGCACACAGGGTGGCACAGGTGGCACAGGGGTGACACAGGGGTGGCACAGGTGGCACACAGGGTGGCACAGGGGGACACGGCGCTGTGCCCGCAGATCGTGAAGGCGCTGCTGTACCTGAAGGAGAAGCACAGGGTGACACTGGGGTGATACTGGGGTGACACAGGGGCGACACAGGGTGACACAGGGGTGACAGGGCTGGCACACAGGGGTGGCACAGGTGGCACACACAGGTGGCACCCCAGGACACGGCGCTGTGTGCCCGCAGATGGTGAAGGCGCTGCTGTACCTGAAGGAGAAGCACAGGGTGACACTGGGGTGACACTGGGTGACACAGGGGTGACAGGGCTGGCACACAGGGTGGCACAGGTGACACAGGGGTGGCACAGGTGGCACACAGGGTGGCACAGGGGGACACGGCGCTGTGTGCCCGCAGATCGTGAAGGCGCTGCTGTACCTGAAGGAGAAGCACAGGGTGACACTGGGGTGACACTGGGTGACACAGGGGTGACAGGGCTGGCACACAGGGTGGCACAGGTGACACAGGGGTGGCACAGGTGGCACAGGTGACACAGGGGTGGCACAGGTGGCACACAGGGTGGCACAGGGGGACACGGCGCTGTGTGCCCGCAGATCGTGAAGGCGCTGCTGTACCTGAAGGAGAAGCACAGGGTGACACTGGGGTGACAGGGCTGGCAGAGGGTGACACAGAGGTGACACAGGTGGCACACAGGGGTGGCACACAGGGTGGCACAGGGGGACACGGCGCTGTGCCCGCAGATCGTGAAGGCGCTGCTGTACCTGAAGGGGAAGCACAGGGTGACACTGGGGTGACAGGGCTGGCAGAGGGTGACACAGGGGTGGCACAGGTGGCACAGGGGTGGCACACAGGTGACACAGGGGGACACGGCGCTGTGTGCCCGCAGATCGTGAAGGCGCTGCTGTACCTGAAGGAGAAGCACAGGGTGACACTGGGGTGGCACAGGTGGCACAGGGTGGGCACAGGTGGTACCCCAGGACACGGCTCTGTGCCCGCAGATCGTGAAGGCGCTGCTGTACCTGAAGGAGAAGCACGGGGTGACACAGGGGTGACAGGGATGGCACACAGGGTGACACAGGGGTGGCACAGGGTGGGCACAGGTGGCACCCCAGGACACGGCTCTGTGCCCGCAGATCGTGAAGGCGCTGCTGTACCTGAAGGAGAAGCACGGCGTCATCCACCGCGACGTGAAGCCGTCCAACATCCTGCTGGACGAGCGGGGCCAGGTGAAGCTCTGCGACTTCGGCATCAGCGGCCGCCTCGTCGACTCCAAGGCCAAGACCCGGAGCGCCGGCTGCGCGGCCTACATGGCGGTGAGGGGACGGACAGACGGACAGACAGACACAGGGACAGCCCTCAGAGCCCCCTCAGGGCCGGCTGCGCGGCCTACATGGCGGTGAGGGACGGACAGACGGACAGGGACAGACAGACAGGGACAGCCCCCTCAGAGCCCTCACAGTGCCTACATGGCGGTGAGGGGACGGACAGACGGACAGGGACAGACGGACGGACAGGGACAGCCCTCACAGTGCCTACATGGCGGTGAGGGACGGACAGACAGACAGACAGATACAGGGACAGACAGACAGATACAGGGACAGCCCCTCAGGGCCGGCTGCGCGGCCTACATGGCGGTGAGGGGACGGACAGACGGACAGGGACAGACAGACAGACAGGGACAGCCCCCTCAGAGCCCTCACAGTGCCTACATGGCGGTGAGGGACGGACAGACGGACAGACAGATACAGGGACAGCCCTCAGAGCCCTCACAGCGCCGGCTGCGCGGCCTACATGGCGGTGAGGGGACGGACAGACGGACAGGGACAGACAGACAGACTGAGGGACAGACTGACACAGGGACAGACAGACAGACAGACAGACACAGCTCTCACAGTGCCGGCTGCGCGGCCTACATGGCGGTGAGGGACGGACAGACGGACAGGGACAGACAGACAGGGGGACAGACAGACACAGGGACAGACAGACAGACAGGGACGGACAGACACACAGACACAGGGACAGCCCCTCAGCGCCGGCTGCGCGGCCTACATGGCAGTGAGGGACGGACGGACGGACAGGGACAGACAGACAGACACAGGGACGGACAGACAGACACAGGGACAGCCCTCAGAGCCCCCTCAGGGCCGGCTGCGAGGCCTGCATGGCGGTGAGGGGATGGACAGACGGACGGATGGACAGGGGATTTGGGGAATCAGGGGGGATTTGGGGATCAGGGGGATTTGGGGGATCGGGGGGATTTGGGGGATCAGGGGGGATTTGGGGTGCTCAGGGGGATTTGGGGGATCAGGGGGATTTGGGGGATCGGGGGGCTCAGGGGGATTTGGGGGATTTGGGGGATCAGGGGGGTTTTGGGGCGCTCAGGGGGATTTGGGGGATCAGGGGGATTTGGGGGATCGGGGGGCTCAGGGGGATTTGGGGGATTTGGGGGATCAGGGGGGTTTTGGGGCGCTCAGGGGGATTTGGGGATCAGGGGGGATTTGGGGGATCAGGGGGGATTTGGGGGCTCAGGGGGATTTGGGGGCTCGGGGTTTTGGGGGATCAGGGGGATTTGGGGGCTCGGGGTTTTGGGGGCTCAGGGGGATTTGGGGCTCAGGGGGATTTGGGGGCTCAGGGGGGATCAGGGGGATTTGGGGCGCTCAGGGGGATTTGGGGGATCAGGGGGGATTTGGGGGTTTTGGGGCGCTCGGCCAATGGGGCTGCAGGGGGGGAGCCGTGCGTGCCCCTCCCCCCACCCCCCCCCCGGTGCCCCCAGACCCAGCTCGGTGAGGGGGGGTCCCGGGGGGGGCTCAGGGGGTGTTGGGGTCCCAGGGGGGTCCCAGGAGGGTCCTGGGGGGCTCAGGGGTCCCCAGGGGGGGCTGGGGGTCCCAGGGGGTCTCAGGGGGTGTTGGGGTCCCCAGAAGGGTCCCGGGAGGGCTCAGGGGGGGCTCAGGGGGTGTTGGGGTCCCCATGGGGGGCTCAGGGGGTCCCCAGGAGGGTCCTGGGAGGGCTCAGGGGGGGCTCAGGGGGGTCCTGGGGGGTCCCAGAGGGGGCTCAGGGGGTGTTGGGGTCCCCAGGGGGGTCCCGGGGGGGTCCCCAGGAGGGTCTCAGGGGGTCTCAGGGGGTGTTGGGGTCCCCATGGGGGGCTCAGGGGGTGTTGGGGGCTCAGGGGGTCCCCAGGAGGGTCCCGGGGGGGCTCAGGGGGGGTTGGGGTCCCCCAGGGGGGTCCCAGGGGGGGCTCAGGGGGGACTCAGGGGGGTCCCAGGAGGGTCCTGGGGGGTCCCAGGGGGGCTCAGAGGGGGTTGGGGTCCCCATGGGGGGCTCAGGGGGGTCCCAGGGGGGCTCAGGGGGTGTTGGGGTCCTCAGGGGGGGCTCAGGGGGGTCCCAGGGGGGGCTCAAGGGGGGCTCAGGGGGTGTTGGGGTCCCAGGGGGGGGTTGGGGTCCTCAGGGGGGTCCCAGGAGGGTCCTGAGGGGTCCCAGGGGGGGCTCAGGGGGTCCCCAGGAGGGTCCCGGGGTCCCCAGGGGGGGCTCAGGGGGTGTTGGGGTCCCCAGGATTTGGGAGTGGGACTCAGGGGATCCCCCCCAGTTTGGGGCTCAGGGGATCCCCCCAGTTTGGGGGTCGGGGGTTCCCCAGTTTGGGGGTTGGGGGTTCCCCAGTTTGGGCTCTGGGGATTCCCCCCCAGTTTGGGGGTCGGGGGTTCCCCAGTTTGGGGGTCGGGGGTTCCCCAGTTTGGGGTTCTGGGGGTGCCGGGGGTCCGCGCCCCCCCCCCCCCCCCGGTGCCCCCCAACCCCCCCCTGCCCCCCCAGCCCGAGCGCATCGACCCCCCCGACCCCACCAAGCCCGACTACGACATCCGCGCCGACGTCTGGAGCCTCGGCATCTCCCTGGTGAGCGCCCGGCCGTCCCAAAGGGACCCCAAAGGGACCCCAAACCCACCCCAAACCGACCCTAAATGTCCCAAAGTGACCCCAAAGTGACCCCAAATGTCCCCAAGTGACCCCAAAGGGACCCCAAATGTCCCCAAGTGACCCCAAGTGACCCCAAATGTGCCAAAGTGACCCCAAAGTGACCCCAAAGTGATCCTGAATGTCCCAAAGTGACCCCAAACCGACCCCAAATGTCCCAAAGTGACCCCAAACTGACCCCAAACCGACCCCAAGTGTCCCGACCCACCCCAAACTGACCCCAAATGTCCCAAACTGACCCCAAACCGACCCCAAATGTCCCAACCGACCCCAAACCAACCCCAAATGTGCCAAAGTGACCCCAAAGTGACCCTAAATGTGCCAAAGTGACCCCAAAGTGACCCCAAATTGATCCTGAATGTCCCAAAGTGACCCCAAAGTGACCCCAAATGTCCCCAAACTGACCCTAAATATCCCAAACTGAGCCCAAACCGACCCCAAACTGATCCCAAGTGTCCCCAACCGACCCCAAAGTGACCCTAAATGTCCCAAAGTGATCCCAAAGTGACCCCACATGTCCCAAAGTGACCCCAAAGTGACCCTAAATGTGCCAAAGTGACCCCAAAGTGACCCCACATGTCCCTAAGTGACCCCAAAGTGACCCCAAAGTGATCCTGAATGTCCCAATGTGATCCCAAACCGACCCTAAATGTGCCGACCGACCCCAAACTGACCCCAAAGTGACCCCAAATGGATCCCAAACTGACCCCAAAGTGACCCCAAAGTGATCCTAAATGTCCCAGAGTGACCCCAAAGTGACCCGAAAGTGACCCCAAACGGATCCCAAACTGACCCCAAATGTGCCAGTGACCCCAAAGTGACCCCACGTCCCAAAGTGACCCCAAAGTGACCCCAAATGTCCCAAACTGACCCCAAACTGACACTAAATGTCCCAAAGTGACCCCAAACCGACCCCAAATGTCCCAAAGTGACCCCAAAGGGACCCCAAATGTCCCAAAGTGACCCCAAGTGTGCCAAAGTGACCCCAAACTGACCCTAAATGTCCCAAAGTGACCCCAAAGGGACCCCAAATGTCCCAAAGTGACCCCAAGTGACCCCAAATGTGCCAAAGTGACCCCAAAGTGACCCCAAAGTGACCCTAAATGTCCCAGAGTGACCCCAAAGTGACCCTAAATGTGCCAAAGTGACCCCAAACTGACCCCAAAGTGACCCCAAATGTGCCAAAGTGACGCCAAACCGACCCCAAACTGACCCCAAATGTGCCAAAGTGACCCCAAAGTGACCCTAAATGTCCCAAACTGACCCCAAATGTCCCCAAAGTGACCCCAAACTGACCCCAAAGTGACCCCAAATGTCCCAAACTGACCCCAAACTGACCCTAAATGTCCCAGAGTGACTCCAAAGTGACCCTAAATGTCCCAAACTGACCCCAAAGTGACCCCAAGTGCCCCCAAACCGTCCCCATCTGTCCCAAAGTGTCCCCAAACTGGTCCCAGTCAGCCCCAGCATCCCCAGCTGTGCCCGACTGGCCCCAAACTGGCCCCGAGTGTCCCCAGTGCTGTCCCAGTGCTGTCCCAGTGCTGTCCCAGTGCTCCCAGTGCTGTCCCAGTGCTGTCCCAGTGTTCCCAGTGCTCCCAGTGCTGTCCCAGTGCTGTCCCAGTGCTGTCCCAGTGCTTCCAGTGCTGTCCCAGTGCTGTCCCAGTGTTCCCAGTGTCCCCAGTGCTGTCCCAGTGCTGTCCCAGTGTTCCCAGTGATGTCCCAGTGCTGTCCCAGTGCTGTCCCAGTGTTCCCAGTGTCCCCAGTGATGTCCCAGTGCTGTCCCAGTGTTCCCAGTGCTGTCCCAGTGCTGTCCCAGTGTTCCCAGTGTCCCCAGTGCTGTCCCAGTGCTGTCCCAGTGCTGTCCCAGTGTTCCCAGTGCTCCCAGTGACGCCCCAGTGCTGTCCCCAGGTGGAGCTGGCCACGGGGCAGTTCCCGTACCAGAACTGCAGTGTCCCAGTGCTGTCCCAGTGCTCCCAGTGCTCCCAGTGCTGTCCCAGTGCTGTCCCAGTGCTGTCCCAGTGCTGTCCCAGTGTTCCCAGTGCTCCCAGTGATGCCCCAGTGCTGTCCCAGTGCTGTCCCAGTGCTGTCCCAGTGCTGTCCCAGTGTTCCCAGTGCTGTCCCAGTGCTGTCCCAGTGCTGTCCCAGTGTTCCCAGTGATGTTCCCAGTGCTCCCAGTGATGTTCCCAGTGATCTCCCAGTGCTGTCCCAGTGCTGTCCCAGTGCTGTCCCAGTGTTCCCAGTGCTCCCAGTGCTGTCCCAGTGCTGTCCCAGTGCTCTCCCAATGCTATCCCAGTGCTGTCCCAGTGATGTTCCCAGTGTTCCCAGTGATGTTCCCAGTGTTCCCAGTGTTCCCAGTGCTGTCCCAGTGCTGTCCCAGTGTCCCCAGTGCTGTCCCAGTGCTGTCCCAGTGCTGTCCCAGTGATGCTCCCAGTGCTATCCCAGTGATGCCCCAGTGCTGTCCCAGTGCTATCCCAGTGCTCCCAGTGACGCCCCAGTGCTGTCCCCAGGTGGAGCTGGCCACGGGGCAGTTCCCGTACCAGAACTGCAGTGTCCCAGTGCTGTCCCAGTGCTGTCCCAATGCTATCCCAGTGTTCCCAGTGTTCCCAGTGCTCCCAGTGACGCCCCAGTGCTGTCCCCAGGTGGAGCTGGCCACGGGGCAGTTCCCGTACCAGAACTGCAGTGTCCCAGTGCTGTCCCAGTGCTGTCCCAGTGCTATCCCAGTGCTGTCCCAGTGATGCCCCAGTGCTGTCCCCAGTGCTCCCAGTGCTATCCCAGTGCTGTCCCAGTGCTGTCCCAGTGCTATCCCAGTGCTCCCAGTGACGCCCCAGTGCTGTCCCCAGGTGGAGCTGGCCACGGGGCAGTTCCCGTACCAGAACTGCAGTGTCCCAGTGCTGTCCCAGTGCTGTCCCAATGCTATCCCAGTGCTGTCCCAGTGATGCCCCAGTGCTGTCCCCAGTGCTCCCAGTGCTATCCCAGTGATGCCCCAGTGCTGTCCCAGTGTTCCCAGTGCTCCCAGTGACGCCCCAGTGCTGTCCCCAGGTGGAGCTGGCCACGGGGCAGTTCCCGTACCAGAACTGCAAGACGGATTTCGAGGTGCTGACCAAGGTGCTGCAGGAGGACCCCCCCCTGCTGCCCCCCGCCATGGGCTTCTCCGGGGACTTCCAGGCCTTCGTCCGCGACTGGTGGGTGGCACCGGGGGCACCTGGGGGGCACCTGGGGGGCACCTGGGGACACCCTGGGGACGGGGGGGGGGATGGGGGGACCCAGGCCGGGTGTCCCCAAGGCGCTGACTCCTCCCCCCTCCCCTCCCCCAGCCTCACCAAGGACCACAGGAAGAGACCAAAGTACAACAAGTTACTGGTGAGTGTCGCTGGCACAGCTGGCACAGCTGGCACCTGTCCCCTGGCACACCTGGCACACCTGGCACCTGTCCCTGGCACACCTGTCCCTGGCACCTGTCCCTGGCGTCCCTATCCCTGTTACCTGTCCCTGGCACCCCTGTCCCTGGCACACCTGTCCCTGTCCCCTGTTACCTGTCCCTGGCATACCTGTCCCTGTCCCTGACACACCTGGCACACCTGGCACACCTGGCACCTGTCCCTGGCACACCTGGCCCTGGCACACCTGTCCCTGTCCCCTGTCCCCTGTCCCTGGCACACCTGGCCCTGGCACACCTGTCCCTGTCCCCTGTCCCCTGTCCCTGGCACACCTGGCCCTGGCACACCTGTCCCTGTCCCCTGTCCCCTGTCCCTGGCACACCTGGCACACCTGGCACCTGTCCCTGGCACACCTGGCACCTGTCCCTGGCACCTGTCCCTGTCCCGTTACCTGTTCCTGGCACACCTGGCACACCTGTCCCTGGTACCTGTCCCTGTTACCTGTTCCTGGCACACCTGTCCCTGGCACACCTGGCACCTGTCCCTGGCACACCTGTCCCTGTCCCTGACACACCTGGCACACCTGGCACACCTGGCACACCTGGCACACCTGGCACCTGTCCCCTGGCACACCTGGCACCTGTCCCTGGCACACCTGTCCCTGTCCCTGACACACCTGGCACACCTGGCACACCTGGCACACCTGGCACCTGTCCCCTGGCACACCTGGCACCTGTTCCTGGCACACCTGGCACACCTGGCACACCTGGCACCTGTCCCTGGCACACCTGTCCCTGTCCCTGACACACCTGGCACACCTGGCACCTGTCCCTGTCCCCTGGCCCTGGCACACCTGGCCCTGTCCCCTGTCCCTGGCACACCTGGCCCTGGCACACCTGTCCTTGTTCCCTGTCCCCTGGCCCTGGCACACCTGGCACCCCTGTCCCTGGCACCCCTGTCCCTCTGTCCCCAGGGCACCCTCCCTGGGGGTCCCCATGTCCCTGTCACCACCCCCACGTGTGTCAGCAGCCGTGTGCCCCCCCCCGTGCCCCCCCCGTGCCCCCCCCCGTGTCCCCTCCGTGTCCCCCCCGTGCCCCCCCCGTGCCCCCCCCGTGTCCCCCCCATCCCTGAGCCCGTGTCCCCAAACCAGTGTCCCCAGTGTCCCCATATCCCCAGTGTCCCCAGTGTCCCCAGTGTCCCCATATCCCCACTATCCCCAGTGTCCCCAGTATCCCCACTATCCCCACTATCCCCAGTGTCCCCAGTATCCCCAGTGTCCCCCAGTACCCCCAGTATCCCCAGTATCCCCAGTGTCCCCACTATCCCCACTATCTCCAGTGTCCCCAGTATCCCCAATATCCCCACTATCCCCAGTGTCCCCCAGTATCCCCAGTATCCCCAGTATCCCCCAGTATCCCCAGTATCCCCAGTGTCCCCAGTGTCCCCAGTATCCCCAGTGCCCCCCAGTATCCCCAGTGTCCCCACTATCCCCACTATCCCCAGTATCCCCAGTGTCCCCCAGTGTCCCCCACTATCCCCAGTATCCCCAGTATCCCCACTATCCCCAGTGTCCCCAGTATCCCCAGTGTCCCCACTATCCCCAGTATCCCCAGTGTCCCCACTATCCCCAGTGTCCCCAGTATCCCCAGTGTCCCCACTATCCCCAGTATCCCCACTATCCCCAGTATCCCCACTATCCCCAGTGTCCCCAATATCCCCAGTATCCCCAGTATCCCCAATATCCCCAGTGTCCCCAGTGTCCCCACTATCCCCAGTATCCCCAATATCCCCAGTGTCCCCAGTGTCCCCAGTGTCCCCAGTATCCCCAGTATCCCCAGTGTCCCCAGTGTCCCCAGTATCCCCAGTATCCCCACTATCCCCACTATCCCCAGTATCCCCAGTGTCCCCACTATCCCCAGTGTCCCCAATATCCCCACTATCCCCAGTGTCCCCAGTATCCCCAGTATCCCCACTATCCCCACTATCCCCAGTATCCCCAGTGTCCCCACTATCCCCAGTATCCCCAGTATCCCCAGTATCCCCAGTGTCCCCACTGTCCCCACTATCCCCACTATCCCCACTATCCCCAATATCCCCAGTATCCCCAGTATCCCCAGTGTCCCCAGTGTCCCCAATATCCCCACTATCCCCAGTGTCCCCACTATCCCCAGTATCCCCAGTGTCCCCACTGTCCCCAGTATCCCCAGTATCCCCAGTATCCCCAGTATCCCCAGTATCCCCCAGTATCCCCAGTATCCCCAGTATCCCCAATATCCCCAGTATCCTCAGTATCCCCAGTGTCCCCAATATCCCCACTATACCCAGTGTCCCCACTATCCCCAGTATCCCCACTATCCACACTATCCCCAGTATCCCCACTATCCCCAGTATCCCCGGTGTCCCCAGTATCCCCGGTGTCCCCACTATCCCCAGTATCCCCAATATCCCCAGTGTCCCCAATGTCCCCAGTGTCCCCATATCCCCGCTGTCCCCACTATCCCCAGTATCCCCACTATCCCCAATATCCCCACTATCCCCAGTGTCCCCCAGTGTCCCCAGTGTCCCCCAGTATCCCCAGTATCCCCACTCTCCCCACTATCCCCACTATCCCCAGTGTCCCCAGTATCCCCAGTATCCCCACTATCCCCACTATCCCCAGTATCCCCAGTATCCCCAGTGTCCCCACTATCCCCACTATCCCCAGTATCCCCAGTGTCCCCCAGTGTCCCCCGGTATTCCCAGTGTCCCCAATATCCCCACTGTCCCCACTGTCCCCACTATCCCCAGTATCCCCAGTATCCCCACTATCCCCACTATCCCCAGTATCCCCAGTGTCCCCAGTATCCCCAGTGTCCCTAGTATCCCCAATATCCCCAGTATCCCCAGTATCCCCAGTATCCCCAGTGTCCCCCACTATCCCCACTATCCCCAGTATCCCCAGTGTCCCCAGTATCCCCAGTGTCCCTAGTATCCCCAATATCCCCAGTATCCCCAGTATCCCCACTATCCCCAGTGTCCCCAGTGTCCCCACTATCCCCAGTGTCCCCAGTATCCCCAGTATTCCCAGTGTCCCCCACTATCCCCAGTATCCCCAGTATCCCCACTATCCCCAGTATCCCCAGTATCCCCAGTATCCCCACTATCCCCACTATCCCCAGTATCCCCAGTGTCCCCAGTATCCCCAGTGTCCCCCACTATCCCCAGTGTCCCCAGTATCCCCAGTATCCCCAGTATCCCCACTATCCCCAGTGTCCCCCACTATCCCCACTATCCCCAGTATCCCCACTATCCCCAGTATCCCCACTATCCCCAGTGTCCCCAGTATCCCCAATATCCCCAGTATCCCCACTATCCCCAGTGTCCCCCACTATCCCCACTATCCCCAGTATCCCCACTATCCCCAGTATCCCCACTATCCCCAGTATCCCCAGTATCCCCAGTGTCCCCAGTATCCCCAGTATTCCCAGTGTCCCCCACTATCCCCAGTATCCCCAGTATCCCCACTATCCCCAGTATTCCCAGTATCCCAGTGTCCCCAGTATCCCCAGTATCCCCAGTATCCCCAGTATCCCCAATATCCCCAGTATCCCCAGTATCCCCAGTGTCCCCAATATCCCCACTATCCCCAGTGTCCCCACTATCCCCAGTATCCCCAGTATCCCCAGTATCCCCAGTATCCCCACTATCCCCAGTATCCCCGGTGTCCCCAGTATCCCCGGTGTCCCCACTATCCCCAGTATCCCCAATATCCCCAGTGTCCCCAATGTCCCCAGTGTCCCCATATCCCCGCTGTCCCCAGTGTCCCCAGTGTCCCCAGTATCCCCACTATCCCCACTATCCCCACTATCCCCAGTGTCCCCAGTATCCCCAGTGTCCCCCAGTACCCCCAGTATCCCCAGTGTCCCCACTATCCCCAGTGTCCCCAGTATCCCCACTATCCCCACTATCCCCAGTGTCCCCCAGTATCCCCACTATCCCCAGTATCCCCACTATCCCCAGTATCCCCAGTATCCCCACAATCCCCACTATCCCCAGTATCCCCAGTGTCCCCAGTATCCCCAGTGTCCCCACTATCCCCAGTATCCCCACTATCCCCAGTGTCCCCACTATCCCCAGTATCCCCAATATCCCCAGTGTCCCCAGTATCCCCAGTATCCCCAGTATCCCCAATATCCCCAGTGTCCCCAGTATCCCCAGTATCCCCACTATCCCCAGTATCCCCACTATCCCCACTATCCCCAGTATCCCCCCGTGTCCCCAGTGTCCCCACTATCCCCAGTATCCCCAGTATCCCCACTATCCCCAGTATCCCCACTATCCCCACTATCCCCAGTGTCCCCACTATCCCCAGTATCCCCCCGTGTCCCCAGTGTCCCCACTATCCCCAGTATCCCCACTATCCCCACTATCCCCAGTATCCCCACTATCCCCACTATCCCCAGTATCCCCACTATCCCCAGTATCCCCAGTATCCCCACTATCCCCAGTGTCCCCACTATCCCCAGTGTCCCCAGTGTCCCCACTATCCCCAGTGTCCCCACTATCCCCAGTGTCCCCAATATCCCCAGTATCCCCAGTATCCCCAGTATCCCCAGTATCCCCAATATCCCCAGTGTCCCCAGTATCCCCAGTATCCCCACTATCCCCAGTGTCCCCAGTGTCCCCAGTATCCCCAATATCCCCAGTGTCCCCAGTATCCCCAGTATCCCCACTATCCCCACTATCCCCAGTGTCCCCAATATCCCCACTATCCCCACTATCCCCAGTATCCCCAGTATCCCCAGTATCCCCAGTATCCCCAATATCCCCAGTGTCCCCAGTATCCCCAGTATCCCCACTATCCCCAGTGTCCCCAGTGTCCCCAGTATCCCCACTATCCCCAGTGTCCCCACTATCCCCAGTGTCCCCAATATCCCCACTATCCCCAGTATCCCCAGTATCCCCAGTATCCCCAGTATCCCCAATATCCCCAGTGTCCCCAGTATCCCCAGTATCCCCACTATCCCCAGTGTCCCCAGTGTCCCCAGTATCCCCAATATCCCCAGTGTCCCCAGTATCCCCACTATCCCCAGTGTCCCCACTATCCCCAGTGTCCCCAATATCCCCACTATCCCCAGTGTCCCCAGTATCCCCAGTATCCCCAGTGTCCCCACTATCCCCAATATCCCCACTATCCCCAGTGTCCCCACTATCCCCACTATCCCCAGTATCCCCACTATCCCCACTATCCCCAGTGTCCCCCACTATCCCCAGTATCCCCAGTGTCCCCACTATCCCCAGTATCCCCAGTGTCCCCAATATCCCCACTATCCCCAGTATCCCCAGTATCCCCAGTGTCCCCACTATCCCCAGTATCCCCAGTATCCCCAGTATCCCCAGTATCCCCCCGTGTCCCCACAGGAGCACACCTTCATCAAGCGCTACGAGACGCTCGAGGTGGACGTGGCCACCTGGTTCAAGGACGTGATGGCCCGGACAGAGTCCCCACGCCCGGGGGGTGGCCTGGGCCACCACCTGCCCTTCTTCAGCAGGTAGCGCCCGCCCGGCGCCGCCTGCCCGGCCCGGGGACACCCCGGGGACACCCCGGGGACACCCCAGGGACACCGGGGACACCGAGGACACCCCGGGGACACCCCAGGGACACCGGGGACACCGAGGACACCCCGGGGACACCCCAGGGACACCCCGGGGACACTGGGGACAGCCGTGGGACACCCTGTGTGACACCAAGGACACCCCAGGGACACCCTGTGTGACACCAAGGACACCCCGGGGACACCCCAGGGACACCCTGGGGACACCGAGGACAGCCGTGGGACACCCTGTGTGACACCAAGGACACCCCAGGGACACCGAGGACACCCCAGGGACACCCCAGGGACACCGGGGACAGCCGTGGGACGCCCTGTGGGACACCGGGGACAGCCCTGGGACACCCCAAGGACACCCCAGGGACACCCTGGGGACACCGAGGACACCCCAGGGACACCCTGGGGACACCGAGGACACCCCAGGGACACCCCGGGGACAGCTGTGGGACACCGAGGACACCCCGGGGACACCCTGTGTGACACTGAGGACACCCCGGGGACACCCCGGGGACACCCCAGGGACACCCCGGGGACACCCCAGTGACACCCCGGGGACAGCTGTGTGACACCCTCTGTGACACCGGGGACACCGGGGACACCCTGGGGACAGCTCTGGGACAGCCCGGGGACACCGAGGACACCCCAGGGACACCCCGGGGACACCCTGGGGACAGCTGTGGGACACCCTGTGTGACACTGGGGACACCCTGGGGACACCGAGGACACCCTGGGGACACCCTGTGTGACACCGGGGACACCCTGGGGACACCCTGGGGACACCCTCTGTGACACCGGGGACACCCCGGGGACACCCCAGGGACAGCTGTGTGACACCCTGTGTGACACCCTGTGTGACACCCTCTGTGACACCGGGGACACCCCGGGGACACCCCGGGGACACCCTGGGGACACCCTGTGTGACACCACCCAGGATGGGGACACAGGGACACCCTGGGGACACCCCTGTGACACCCACCCGGGACAGTGACACCCAGGACACCCCCTGGGACACCCACCCGGGACAGTGACACCCAGGACACCCCCTGTGACACCCACCTGGGACAGGTGACAGGCAAGATGACGGCGACACTGCCACGGCCACCACAGCCCCCGCGTGTCCCAGTGTGTCCCAGTATGTCCCAGTGTGTCCCCTCCCGCTGTCCCCACCTTCCCAAGGCCGGGGACACCGCTGTCCCCTCGGCGTCCCCCCGGCCGTGCCTCAGTTTCCCACAGGGCCCCGTGTGGGGACAGGACGGGGACGTGGCACCGAGGACGTGGCACTCCGGGAGGTGGCACTGGGAGGTGGCACTGGGAGGTGACACTCTGGGATGTGGCCCAGGGGCACGGGTGTGGCACGGGTGTGGCACGGGTGTGGCACGGGTGTGGCACTGCCGGGGTCTGGGGATGTGGCACTCGGCCCCGAGGCGACCGAGGACACGCGGGGACGTTGAGGGGACACGGAGGTGGCACCGGAACGTGGCACGGGGGACAGGGGACAACGTGGAGACCCAGCAGGGCATGTGACAGCGAGGGGACACGGAAGGATGGCACCGGGATGGCACCGGGATGTGACACGGGGACGCAGCAGTGAGGTGGCACCGGGATGTGACACGGGGACACAGCGATGAGATGGCACCAGGATGTGACACGGGGATGGCACCAGGATGGCACAGGATGGAGATGGCACCAGGATGTGACACGGGGACACAGCAGTGAGGTGGCACCAGGATGTGACACAGGGATGGCACCAGGATGGCACAGGATGGAGATGGCACCAGGATGTGACACGGGGACACGGGACAGAGATGGCACCGGAAACGACACGGGAATGGCACCAGGATGGCGATGGCACCGGGAAGTGACACGGGACAGAGATGGCACCAGGATGTGACACGGGGATGGCACCAGGATGGCACCGGGATGGCAATGGCACCAAGAAGTGACACCGGACAGAGATGGCACCGGGATGTGACATGGGGATGGCACCAGGATGGCGATGGCACCGGGATGTGACACCGGACACAGGCGTCCCTGGGATGTGACACGGGGATGGCACCAGGATGGCACCGGGATGTGACATGGGGATGGCACCAGGATGGCGATGGCGCCGGGATGTGACACGGGACAGAGATGGCACCGGGATGTGACACGGGGATGGCACCAGGATGGCGATGGCACCGGGATGTGACACGGGACAGAGATGGCACCAGGATGTGACACGGGGATGGCATCAGGGTGTGACACAGGACGGAGATGGCACCGGGATGTGACACCGGACACAGGTGGCACCGGGATGTGACACCGGACAGAGGCGTCCCCGGGATGTGACACGGGGATGGCACCAGGATGGCACAGGACACAGATGTCACCAGGCTGTGACAGCGGGCACACGGACACGTCCCGGGGCTGTGACACCGGGATGTGGCACCGGGATGTGACACCGGGCTGTGACACCGGGATGTGGCACCGAGATGTGACACCGAGATGTGGCACCGGGATGTGGCACCGAGATGTGACACCGAGATGTGACACTGGGATGTGGCACCGTGGCACCGAGATGTGGCACCGGGATGTGACACCGAGATGTGACACCGGGATGTGGCACCGAGATGTGACACCGGGATGTGGCACCATGGCACCGGGCTGTGGCACCGGGCTGTGGCACCGAGATGTGGCACCGAGATGTGGCACCGGGCTGTGGCACCGGGATGTGACACCGGGATGTGACACTGTGGCACCGGGATGTGACACCAAGATGTGACACCGGGATGTGGCACCGTAGCACCGAGATGTGACACCGGGCTGTGACACCGGGCTGTGGCACCGGGCTGTGGCACCGAGATGTGACACCGGGCTGTGACACCGGGCTGTGGCACCGAGATGTGACACCGTGACACCGAGATGCGACACCGGGATGTGACACTGAGATGTGACACCGGGATGTGGCACCGTGGCACCGGGATGTGACACCGTGGCACCGAGATGTGACACCGGGATGTGACACCAGGCTGTGGCACCGAGATGTGACACCGGGATGTGACACTGTGGCACCGAGATGTGGCACCGGGATGTGACACCGGGATGTGGCACTGGGCTGTGACACCGAGATGTGACACCGGGATGTGACACCGGGATGTGGCACCGGGATGTGGCACCGGGATGTGACACCGGGATGTGACACCAGGATGTGGCACCGGGATGTGACACCGGGCTGTGACACCGGGATGTGGCACCGAGATGTGACACCGGGCTGTGGCACCGGGGGGACACGGCCCGGGGTGGCCGCGGGTGGCACGGTGACAATCAGGGCGGGGCCGTGTCCCCGCGGTGTCCCCGCGGTGTCCCCGGGGCCGGTGCAGTTTTAGTGCATTGGGGGCGCGGGCGGCGCCGCCCCCGCCACCCTCATTAATTATTATTATTAATTATTATTATTATTATTATTGTTATTATTATTATTATAAATGGCATGTGGAACCCGAGGGGCCGCGTCGGCGTCCGGCTCTGGGGACACTGGGAAACATTTGGGGGACATTGGGGACATTGGGGTGGGGACACAGGGAGAGGGACATGGGGGACATTGGGGTGGGGAGGGGGGACACGGGGAGAGGGACATGGGGGCATTGGGGTGGGGAGGGGGACATGGGGAGAGGGACATGGGGGCATTGGGGTGGGGAGGGGGACATTGGGGACATTGGGGTGGGGAGGGGGGACATGGGGAGAGGGACATTGGGGACATTGGGGACATTGGGGAGAGGGACATCAGGGAGGAGGGGATGGGGACATTGGGGTAGGGAGGGGGGACATCGGGGACATTGGGGACATTTGGGAGGAGGGGATGGGGACACGGGGAGAGGGACATTGGGGACATTGGGGTGGGGAGAGGGACATGGGGACATTGGGGAGGAGGGGATGGGGACATTGGGGACATCAGGGTAGGGAGGGGGGACACGGGGAGGGACATGGGGACATTGGGATGCAGAAGGGGGACATTGGGGACATTGGGGAGGAGGGGATGGGGACACGGGGAGACATCGGGGACATTGGGGACATTGGGTGGGGACACGGGGAGAGGGACATTGGGGACATCGGGGACATTGGGGTGGGGAGGGGGACACGGGGGGACATTGGGGTGGAGGGGATGGGGACATGGGGAGGGGACATCGGGGACATCGGGGACATTGGGATGGGGACACGGGAGAGGGACATTGGGATGGGGAGGGGGGACATCGGGGACATTTGGGAGGAGGGAATGGGGACACGGGGAGAGGGACATTGGGGACATCGGGGACATTGGGGACATTGGGGATGGGGACATTGGGAGAGGGACATTGGGGACATCGGGGACATTGGGGTGGGGACACAGGGAGAGGGACATTGGGGACATTGGGGTGGGATGGGGGGTTATGGGGGGACAGGGACATTGGGGTGGAGGGGATGGGGACACGGGGACATCGGGGACATTGGGGTGGGGAGGGGGGACATTGGGGACATTGGGGTGGGGAGGGGGGACATGGGGAGGGGACATTGGGATGGGGAGGGGGGACATCGGGGACATTGGGGACATTGGGGTGGGGAGGGGGGACACGGGGAGAGGGACATTGGGGACATTGGGGTGGGAACATGGGGAGAGGGACAGGGACATTGGGGTGGAGGGGATAGGGACACGGGGAGAGGGACACTGGGGTGGGGAGGGGGGACATCGGGGACATTGGGGTGGAGGGGAGGAGGGGATGGGGACACGGGAGAGGGACATTGGGGACATTGGGGAGGAGGGGATGGGGACATTGGGGACATTGGGGTGGGGAGAGGGACACGGGGAGAGGGACATTGGGATGGGGAGGGGGGACATCGGGGACATTGGGGACATTTGGGAGGAGGGAATGGGGACACGGGGAGAGGGACATTGGGGACATCGGGGACATTGGGGACATTGGGGTGGGGAGGGGGGACACGGGGGGACATTGGGGAGGAGGGGATGGAGACATGGGGAGAGGGACATCGGGGACATCGGGGACATTGGGGACATTGGGGTGGGGAGGGGGGACACGGGGGGACATTGGGGAGGAGGGGAGAGGGACATTGGGGTGGGGAGGGGGGACATCGGGGACATTGGGGACATTGGGGAGGAGGGGATGGGGACACGGGGACATTGGGGACATTGGGGTGGGGACACGGGAGAGGGACATGGGGACATTGGGATGGGGAGGGGGGTCACGGGGGGACATTGGGGGCATTGGGGAGGAGGGGATGGGGACACGGGGAGAGGGACATGGGGACATTGGGATGGGGAGGGGGGTCACGGGGGGACATTGGGGGCATTGGGGAGGAGGGGATGGGGACACGGGGAGAGGGACATGGGGACATTGGGGTGGAGGGGATGGGGACACGGGGACATTGGGTGGGGACACGGGGAGAGGGACATTGGGGGCATTGGGGACATTGGGATGGGGAGGGGGGACACGGGGAGAGGGACATTGGGGGCATTGGGGAGGAGGGGATGGGGACATTGGGTGGGGACACGGGGAGAGGGACATTGGGGACATTGGGGACATTGGGGTGGGGAGGGGGACACGGGGAGAGGGACATTGGGATGGGGAGGGGGGACACGGGGGGACATTGGGGTGGAGGGGATGGGGACATGGGGAGGGGACATCGGGGACATCGGGGACATTGGGATGGGGACACGGGAGAGGGACATGGGGACATCGGGGACATTGGGGATGGGGACACGGGGAGAGGGACATTGGGATGGGGAGGGGGGACATCGGGGACATTTGGGAGGAGGGAATGGGGACACGGGGAGAGGGACATTGGGGACATCGGGGACATTGGGGACATTGGGGTGGAGGGGATGGGGACATTGGGGACATTGGGATGGGGACAGGGGGAGAGGGACATTGGGGACATTGGGGTGGGGAGGGGGGACACGGGGGGACATTGGGGAGGAGGGGATGGGGACACGGGGACATTTGGGACATTGGGGTGGGGAGGGGGGACACGGGGAGAGGGACATTGGGGACATTGGGGTGGAGGGGATGGGGACATTGGGGACATTGGGGACATCGGGGAGGAGGGGATGGGGACATTGGGGTGGGGAGGGGGGTCACGGGGGGACATTGGGGGCATTGGGCTGGAGGGGATGGGGACACGGGAGAGGGACATGGGGACATCGGGGACATTTGGGACATTGGGGTGGAGGGGATGGGGACATGGGGAGGGGGACATCGGGGACATTGGGGACATTGGGGTGGGGAGGGGGACACGGGGGGACATTGGGGAGGAGGGGATGGGGACATCGGGGACATTGGGATGGGGACACGGGAGAGGGACATGGGGACATTGGGGTGGAGGGGATGGGGAGGGGGGACATTGGGGACATTGGGGTGGAGGGGATGGGGACATGGGGAGGGGGACATTGGGACATTGGGGACATTGGGGACATCGGGGTGGGGATGTTGGGGACAGGATGAGATTGGGATGGGGACGGGGGATGGGGGTGGCAGAGATGGACCTTGGGGACATGGGGGATGGGAAGGTGGAGGGTGGGGACGTGGGGGACACTGGGGACACTGGGGACAGTGGGGGACACTGGGGACATGGGGGACATGGGGGACACTGGGGGACACTGGGGGACACTGGGGACTTGGGGGACATGAAGGACACTGGGGACACTGGGGGACACTGGGGACATGGAGGACGTGAGGGACGGGGGACAATGGGGACAGTGGAGGGACATGGGGGACAGTGGGGGACAGTGGGGACACTGGGAATGTGGGGGACACTGGGGACATGAGGGACACTGGGGACATGGAGGACACTGGGGGACACTGGGGACGTGGGGAACACTGGGAGACACTGGGGACATTGGGGACTTGGGGGACACTGGGGACAGTGGAGGGACATGGGGGGCACTGGGGGACACTGGGAATGTGGGGGACACTGGGGACACTGGGGAACACTGGGGACATGGAGGACACTGGGGGACACTGGGGGACACTGGGGGACCTTGGGGGACACTGGGGACACTGGGGACAGTGGAGGGACACTGGGGACACTGGGGGACACTGAGGGACACTGGGGGACACTGGGGGACACTAGGGACAGTGGGGACGTGGGGGACACTGGGGGACACTGGGGGACACTGGGGACACTGGGGACACTGGGGAAACTGGGGACACGGGGACACTGGGGACACTGGGGGACACTGGGGACACTGGGGACACTGGGGAAACTGGGGACACTGGGGGACACTGAGGGACACTGGGGGACACTAGGGACAGTGGGGACGTGGGGGACACTGGGGGACACTGGGGGACACTGGGGACATGGGGGACACTGGGGACACTGGGGGGACACTGGGGACAGTGGGGGACACTGGGGACATGGAGGACGTGAGGGACGGGGGACACTGGGGACAGTGGGGACGTGGGGGACACTGGGGGACACTGGGGGACACTGGGGGACACAGTGGGGACACTGGGGACATTAGGGGACAGTGGAGGGACACTGGGGGACACTGGGGGGACACTGGGGGACACTGGGGGACACTGGGGGACATGGAGGACACTGGGGGACACTGGGGACGTGGGGAACACTGGGAACACTGGGGGACACTGGGAACACTGGGAACACTGGGAACACTGGAGACACTGCGGGACACTGGGAACACTGGGAACACTGGGGGACACTGGGGGACACTGGGGGACACTGGGAACACTGGGAACACTGGGAACACTGGGGGACACTGGGAACACTGCGGGACACGGGCACAGGAGGGTGGCAGAGGACACGGGGGGGGGGGTGGGGGGCGATGGGGACATTGGGGACACCGAGGGGGGAGGGGTGGGGGGACACCGGTGGCACCTCAGGGACACGCGGGGGCCCGCGGGTGACGCCCCCCGTGACGTCCCCGGGCCAAGGGTGTCCACCGGGGTGACGGGGGGGAGGGGGGGACACGGGGACATCCCCGAGGGGGGGCGGGGACAGAGAGGGGACAGAGGGACAGAGAGGGGACAGACGGACACCGAGGGGACATCGAGGGGACCCCGATGGCGGCGCCCACGGAGCCCCCCCGCCCCCTCCCCTCCTCATCCTCCTCCTCCTCCTCCTGCCCGGGGGGGGGCCCGCAGGTGAGGGGGGGGGGGGGGGACAGGGGGGATTGGGGTGGGGGGGGGGGAGGGGAGGGACAGGGGGAGCCCGGGGGGGGGACAGGGA
Organism: Aphelocoma coerulescens; assembly: GCF_041296385.1. Taxonomy (NCBI): domain Eukaryota; kingdom Metazoa; phylum Chordata; class Aves; order Passeriformes; family Corvidae; genus Aphelocoma; species Aphelocoma coerulescens. The sequence continues at coordinate 2,602 of NW_027183728.1, read as the reverse complement.
GGGTCCTGGGGGGGACATGGGGGGGGTCTTGGGTGTCGGGGGGGGGGTCCTGGGGGGGACAGGGAGGGTCCTGGGGGGGACATGGGGGGGGTCTTGGGTGTCGGGGGGGGGGTCCTGGGGGGGACAGGGAGGGTCCTGGGGGGGACATGGGGGGGGTCTTGGGTGTCGGGGGGGGGGGTCCTGGGGGGGACAGGGAGGGTCCTGGGGGGGTCCCGGGTGTCGAGTGGGGGTCCCGGGGGGTGCTGGGGGGCTCCTGAGGGGGACCCGGGTGGGTCCCGGATGTCGGGGGGGGGGGGTCCTGGGGGGGACATCGGGGAGGGTCCGGGTATCGGGGGGGGTCCTGGGGGGGGACATCGGGGAGGTCCCGGGTATCGGGGGAGGGTCCCGGGGGGTCCTGGGGGGCTCCTGGGGGGGTCCCGGGTATCGGGGGAGGGTCCCGGGGGGTCCTGGGGGGCTCCTGGGGGGGGTCCCGGGTGTCGGGGGAGGGTCCCGGGGGGTCCGGGGGGGCTCTGGGGGGGTCACGGGTGTCGGGGGGGGGTCCCGGGTGGGTCCCGGGGGTTCCTGGGGGGGGTCCCGGGGATCCCAGGGGGGTCCCGGGTATCGGGGGAGGGTCCCGGGGGGGTTCCTGGGTGTCGGGGGGGGGTCCTGGGGGGCTTCCGGGGGGGTCCCGGGTGTCGGGGGGGGGTCCCGGAGGGTCCCGGGGGGGTCCGGGGGGGTCCCGGAGGGGGTCCCGGGGTGTCGGGGGGGGGTCCCGGAGGGGTCCCGGAGGGTCCTGGGGGGTCCCGGGGGGGTCCCGGAGGGTCCGGGGGGGGCGTGCGGGTGTCGGGGGGGGGGTCCGGGGGTCCCGGGGATCCCGGAGGGTCCTGGGGGGTCCCGTGGGGTCCTGGAGGGTCCCGGGGGGGTCCCGGGGGGTCCCGGGTGTCGGGGGGGGGTCCCGGAGGGTCCCCGGGGGGGTCCCGGGGGGGTCCGGGGGGGTCCCCAGGGGGGGTCCCGGAGGGTCCCGGGGGGGGTCCCGCGGGGGGTGCGGTGTCCGGGGGGTGCCGTGGCCAAGGGGGGGCACCCAGAGGTGCGCCGCGTCCCCAGGGCCCCCCCCGGGCTGGCCGTGGGGTGACCCCGCCCCCCCGAGCCCCCGAGCCCCCCGAGCCCCCCCGGCAGCGCTGCAGCGGGGGACCGGCCGGGGTGAGTGCGGGCACTGGGAGCACTGGGAGGGCACTGGGAGGGCACTGGGAGGGCACTGGGAGGGCATGGGGGCACTGGGGGCATGGAGCACTGGGAAGGGGCACTGGAGAGGCACTGGGAGCACTGGGAGCACTGGGAGCACTGGGAGGGCACTGGGAGGGCACTGGGAGCACTGGGAGGGGGCACTGGGAGCACTGGGAGCACTGGGAGGGGGCACTGGGAGAGGCATTGGGAGCACTGGGTGGTTGCTGGGAGCACTGGGAGGGGGCACTGGGAGCACTGGGAGGGGGCACTGGGAGCACTGGGCGGTCACTGGGCGATTACTGGGAGCACTGGGCGGTTACTGGGAGCACTGGGCAGTTACTGGAGCACTGGGCGGTCACTGGGCGATTACTGGGAGCACTGGGCGGTTACTGGGAGCACTGGGCAGTTACTGGGAGCTCTGGGCGGTCACTGGGCCGTTACTGGGAGCACTGGGCGGTCACTGGGAGCACTGGGCGGTCACTGGGAGGTCACTGGGCAGTTACTGGGAGCACTGGGTGGTCACTGGGCGGTTACTGGGAGCACTGGGCCGTTACTGGGAGCACTGGGGGGTTACTGGGCGGTTACTGGGAGCACTGGGCCGTTACTGGGAGCACTGGGGGTTACTGGGAGCACTGTGGGGTCACTGGGCCGTTACTGGGAGGTCACTGGGCAGTCCCTGGGAGGTCACTGGGAAGTCACTGAGGCCGTTACTGGGAGCACTGGGCGGTCACTGGTGGGTCACTGGGAGCACTGGGTGGTCACTGGGTGGTTACTGGGCGGTCACTGGGCGGTTACTGGGAGCACTGGGCAGTTACTGGGAGCACTGGGTGGTCACTGGGAGGTCACTGGGAGCACTGGGCCATTACTGGGAGCACTGGGCGGTCACTGGGGGGTTACTGGGAGCACTGGGCGGTCACTGGGCTGTTACTGGGAGCACTGGGAGGGGGCACTGGGAGCACTGGGCGGTCACTGGGCGGGTCACTGGGAGCACTGGGCCGTTACTGGGAGCACTGGGCGGTCACTGGGCCGTTACTGGGAGCACTGGGCGGTCACTGGGCGGTCACTGGGAGCACTGGGCGGTCACTGGGAGCACTGGGCGGTCACTGGGTGGTTACTGGGAGGTCACTGGGAGCACTGGGCGGTCACTGGGCTGTTACTGGGAGCACTGGGCCGTTACTGGGACCCCCCCCCAGCCGCGCTGCCGCCCCCGCCCCCACCCCCGGCTCCTCCTGGACGTCGCCGCCTCCCCCGAGTTCCCCCCGGCGCGGGGCCGCGCACGGTGCCGCGGAGCGCGCGTGTTCCTGCAGGTGAGGGGGAGGGGAGGGGACACGGGAGCGCGCGTGTTCCTGCAGGTGAGGGGGGAGGGGAGGGGCCGCGGGAGCGCGCGTGTTCCTGCAGG